>NC_057795.1:292811801-293075464 GCF_018294505.1 Triticum aestivum | reverse complement strand
GCGTGACAGTGAGCGAGAGAGGTGGGGGGTCGCGCGCGGGTGAAAGTGCAACTATCCCTAGGTGGTTTTGGTAATTCCTAACAACTTATAACTCATTGAGCTAACATTATTCCAAGATGAATATTTCAGGAAAAGCTCAATGAATGGCATGTCATGGATGAGAAAAGTGGACCCCTCAAAATTCTAAGGATAAAAGGATTGGCTCAAGCTCAAAAGCTCAAGACTCTACATTTTATATTTTAGTGATCCAAGATCACATTGAGTCTATCGAAAAGCCAATACTATCAAGGAGGGATGAGGTGTTGCTTAATGAGTTTCTTGCTCCATAGTGCTTAGTGATATGCTCCAAAGCCGTCAACTACTTTCTCACATCCACATATGACCTAAGCCAAAAGTCAAACTCGGCCCTACAGATTCTTTCTATCCGGCGCCACCGAGTTCAGATGTCATAGCCACTACCACAAACCCTGGGCAAATCGATCTCACCGATAGGGATCTCGGTCTCATCGAGATGGGATTGTAATCTCTCTGTTTCCCTTCGTAACGTTTCGGTTCCACCGAGATGAGCGATCGGTCCCACTGAGATTGCAATGTAAACTCCCTGTTTCCTTTTCGTAACATTTCGGTCCCACCGAAATGAGCAAACCGGTCCCACCAAGTTTAACTGACCAACTCTCTGTTTAGCTTATTACCAAAATCGGTCCCACCGAGTTTGTGTAATCGGTCTCACCGAGATTACGTTATGCCCTAACCCTAACCATATCGGTCCTACCGAGTTGCATGTCGGTCCCACCGAAAATCCTAACGGTCACTAGATTTGCTGAATCGGTCCGACCGAGTTTATCAATTCGGTCCCATCGAGTTTGGCAAGTTGTGTGTAACGGTTAGATTCTGTGTGGAGGCTATATATACCCCTCCACCTCCTCTTCATTCATGGAGAGAGCCATCGGAACAAACTTACACTTGCAACTTGTTGTTTCTGAGAGAGAACCACCTACTCATGTGTTGAGGCCAAGATATTCCATTCCTACCATATGAATCTTGATCTCTAGCCTTCCCCAAGTTGCTTTCCACTCAAATTTTCTTTCCACCAAATCCAAATCCTGTGAGAGAGAGTTGAGTGTTGGGGAGACTATCATTTGAAGCACAAGAGCAAGGAGTTCATCATCAACACACCATTTGTTACTTCTTGGAGAGTGGTGTCTTCTAGATTGTCTAGGTGTCACTTGGGAGCCTCCGACAAGATTGTGGATTTGAACCAAGGAGTTTGTAAGGGCAAGGAGATCGCCTACTTCGTGAAGATCTACAGCTAGTGAGGCAAGTCCTTCGTGGGCGACGGCCATGGTGGGATAGACAAGGTTGCTTCTTCGTGGACCCTTCATGGGTGGAGCCCTCCGTGGACTCGCGCAACCGTTACCCTTCGTGGGTTGAAGTCTCCATCAACGTGGATGTACGATAGCACCACCTATCGAAACCACGACAAAAACATCTGTGTCTCCAATTGCGTTTGAATTCTCCAAACCCATCCCTTTACATTCTTGCAAGTTGCATGCTTTACTTTCCGCTGCTCATATACACTTTGCATGCTTGCTTGAATTGTGTTAAGATTGCTTGACTTGTGCTAAGATAGCTAAAATCTGCCAAAGACTGAAATTGGGAAAAGGATAAGTTTTTATTTGGTCAAGTAGTCTAATCACCCCCTCTAGACATACTTTCGATCCTACAAGTGATATTAGAGCTTTGGTCTCCATTTGCTTTGATTTCCATAGCTTTTGGTGGTCATAGCCTTGGTTTCACAACCCAGGAGAGTATGGCATCTAGCGAGGGAAATTATCACCATAGAGGTCCTTACTTTGATGGTACTAATTTTGCTAGTTGGAAGCATAAGATGAAAATGCATATTCTTGGACATAACCCCGCGGTTTGGGCTATTGTGTGTATTGGCTTGCAAGGTAAATTCTTTGATGGGAGAGAACTGAACCGTGAAGCTAGTGCGGAAGAGTTGAAGATGCTGCAATACAACGCTCAAGCTTGTGATATCCTCTTCAACGGATTGTGCCCCAAATAATTCAACAAAATCATCCGTCTTGAGAATGCAAAGGAAATTTGGGATACTTTGATTGATATGCATCATGGTACCGACTCCGTCAAGGAATCCAAGTTGGATGTGCTTCAAAGTCAACTTGACAAGTTCAAAATGAAGGATGGTGAAGGTGTCGCTGAAATGTACTCTAGGCTTGCTCTTATCACAAATGAGATTGCCGTCTTAGGAAGTGACGAGATCACCGATAAATTCATCATCAAGAAGATCCTAAGAGCTTTGGACGGAAAATATGATACCGTGTGCACATTGATCCAAATGATGCCCAATTACAAAGATCTCAAGCCAACGGAAGTCATTGGAAGAATTGTTGCTCATGAGATGTTGCTCAAGGATAAGGAGGAACTTCACAACAAGTCAAGTGGTGCTTACAAAGCCTCATGTGAAGCCCCCACATCATCAAGTGAGAAACAAACCTTCAATGAAGAATTGAGCTTAATGGTGAAGAACTTCAACAAATTCTACAAGAGTAGAAGCAAAGAAAGAAGCTCTAAGTCAAGGTCCTACAATGACAAAAGATCTTCTAGTCGAGAGCGCAATTGCTACAATTGTGGGAGACCCGGACACTATTCCAATGAGTGTACGGCACCCCACAAAAGAAGAGAAGAAGTAGAAGAGAAGAATCACCACCAAGAGAGAGGAGGAGTAGAGATGATCGTTATGAACGAATAACATCCCGGAGAAGCAAGGATTCAGAAAGGAAGGACAAGTCATCAAGGAGCTACACAAACGAAGACATCAAGCTCATGTTGGTGAATGGGTATCCGGCTCCGACTCCAACAATCTCTCCGAGAGAAGCTATCACTCCGACTCCGAATATACTCAAGATGAAGGTGTTGCCGGTCTAGCACTTGTGTCAACCAACTCCTACGAGATATTTGATTCAACAAATGAAGGACTTGGAAGATGCTTCATGGCTAAAGGCCCAAATGTAACACACCCCGAGTATGTTGATTTCAATAGTGATGAAGATGACTTGTTAGGTGATGATGATTTACTTGTTGACAACTCTAGTGATGAATACTATGATGAAACTTCAATTAATCATGCTAATCAAGATAAAACGAATGACAATGATAAGGAGAAGATTGAGGTTCTAACTAAAGAACTAAACACTCCTAAGTTAGCTCATGAAACTATATTAGAAGATCATCGAGAACTTTTAAGGACTCATGAGAAGTTACGCTTTGAAAAGCTCAACCTTGAGCAAGAGCATGAGTTCTTAAAGGCAATCAATGATTATCTCCGTAAGAAAAGTTCTTACATTGCCAAGCGTTTACTCTTATCTACTTACATGCCTCAAGTCAAGTCTATTAACAAGAACAAGAATGATTCTTCCTCTAGTAGTAATAATAATCATGCTAAATAGAATGTTGTTGCTTCTAGTAGTTCTCTTGATTCCACTAATGATTCTCTTAGCCAAGTTACACTTGAGCAAGAAAATAGCTTATTGAAGGGAATTATAGAGAAAGGTGTTTACAAGAGCCTTGCTGGGAGTAAGTAATTTGAGGAAATTGTATGCAAGCAAGGAAGGCACCGGAAGAACCAAGGTGTTGGTTTTGAACGAAAGTTCAATGCCAATGGAGTTGAGTGGGAAGAAGATCAATACCCCGAGACGAAGTTTGTTCCTCAACAAGAGAAGTATGATCCTACTTCCTTCAAGGGGACACAAGCTCAAGATGATCTTCCACCACAAGACCACAAGCAAAAAGGCAAGGATAAGCTTCAAGAGGAGATTGATGCATTTGAAGAAGCTCCTAAGGCCTTGGTCAAGTGGGTTCCCAAGACTACGTCAAACTCTACTTCATCAAGTACGACTACAACTCCAAGGATTCCCATCAAGATGATGTGGATCCCGAAGAATAAGAACTAGAGAGTTCTTGAGGGTTACTCCGCCAACATATTTCACTCATATCATTTTGGCAACAACAAGTGCAATCAACTTTCACATCTTGCACTAGTTCAAGGAGTCACAAACCCTCTTGTTGGTAAGACAAGGGACAAGGTAACCTAATGCTTTCATAGACATCATATTATGTGTGCATCACTCTATGTCTATGGATATCCTTGTTTGTTCCTTGTGGGACTAACCTGTGTAGGTATTGAAAGTGCAACTCACTCCAAAGGATTGTTCCAAATGATCTTCATCAACATTGAGCATCCACATATTCAACACCTACATGAAGTCATCATCGACAAAACCCAAGGTTAGTTCATCCCTCTAAGGGGGGATCTCACATCTAGGGGGAGCTTTACTCTAAGAATTGAATCAAAGAAACTCTAATGGTGTGAACACATCAATGCATTATGTAAAAGTGGTAACCCCACTTGAGCTTAAACGATGAGTATGAACTATGATCAAATGTTCTCATTTGACTCCTAAGTCAATATACTCATATATAGATGACCTAGTCATCGCCAATTGCTTGATAGATGCTAGAATTGGTTGTGCATGCTTTGCCACATATTTCATTTGCCATTTTATTGTATGAGCATGTTGGTTGCATATTTTACTCATTCGAGGACATCCACTTGTTGCTTTGATTGATTGGTTTCTTTTTCTTTTGCCAAGTGGATGGACAAGAATGCCTAAGAACCTTCTCTAGCTATCTATGCTTTTCTTGTCTCAAACTCTATTCATGCTACATCAGAAAATTTGATCAAGTCAGATTCGAACCACTCTGTGTGAGGAGCACTCGGAGTCTTATACCGAGATCACTAAGTTGATCTAGGTTTTCAATCTCGGTGCAACCGATTTGAACTTTTCGGTCACACCGAGTTGTTGTAACTGTCAGCAGTTATGCATCTCGGTGCCACCGAGTTGTTCCACTCGGTCACACCGACAGGGTCGGGCTATATATACCCATGGGCAAAAATTTGGAAACTTTCTCCGAACTCTTTCGCCTGCACGTAGCCTGCTCTGCCTCCAGGGTCTCCCGATCGTCCTCCTCGTTGCCAGCCGCCTCCAGTCGCTGGTCTCCGCCGCCGTCAATGGAAATCATCCCCGCCGTTGCCGCCGTAGCGAGTTCGTCGCTGAACTAGGGTATGGACTCGATCACTGTGCTATCCCCGTCTGATTCCTAGCACATTGTGTTCGCCATGAATCTTGCCACGATTGAAACTATCCTATCTAGTCAAAACACTCCGTAGATTAGAGATGAATTGAAAATTTAGGGTTAGGTTTCCGCCGAAACCATCTCGGACCCACCGAGTTGTAGAACTCGGTTCCACCGATTCGGCTAAGGCCAATGCACATGTGATTCTCGGTCTGACCGAGAATTGCAAATCGATGTGACCGAGTTCAGGACTTTGTGAAACCCTAGCAGTCTCGGTGCCACCAAACTGTGACTCGGTCTGACCGAATTGACTAGTTTAGGTTCCAAAAGCTGCTTCGGTATCACCGAGTTTACAAATCGGTTGATCCGAAATGCTTTCTGTGGAAAACTAAAACTAAGTTTTTGACCCATTCTTTTGCAAAAACCTATGTATTTTGTGATGCTCATCCACTCTATCTCATCTATACCTATTCACATGGTCTGCAGTCAGTGTTTGCAATATGTATGATCAGAGTGACAGCCAGAACAAGTCAGAGGAGCAGGTTCAGATGAGTGAGGGCACTAGTCCCTCTAGCAGCTCTGATGAGGGTAGCAGGAGCACCCCAAGCAACTTACCAAAAGCTGCCACGAGGGCCAGAAAAAAGAAAACCTCAGAATCTGAGGATGAAGACTATGTGGCAGTTGAGGATGAGGCCACTTCCAAGAAGAAGTTGCTCAAAAAGGAGTATGGCTCAGCTGCATCCACTAAGCCAGTAGTGCAGAAGAAGGCACCTGCAAGAAGGATTCCCACTTCCAAACCTAGGAAGGTTGCCACTGGAGAAACCATGAAGTTTACTATTGAGTCAGAAGATGAAGCTATTGGCCAGGACAAAAAGAAAAAGAGAGTCAGAACAACTACTGCCAAAGTTCTTGGCAATCCCTCTATGAGGAGAGACTCTGAAGAGGAAGAAGAAGAAGAGGTTGCTGCACCAGCACCCAAGGCTCAGAAGCTTATGGGTGATGCTATCAGGTCAGGGGCTGCATCATCAAAGCCCAAAGAAGCACCCAAAGCTGCCTCCAAGCCCAAGACTGCACCTAAGAGGAATACCAGGAACATATCTGCTGCTGAGAAGAACAAGGCCCCAGTGCCTGAAACTGTTGGTGAAGAGGAAGATGATGTAGAGCATGTCTTGAGAAAATTGAAGCCAAAAATTCCAGATCATACCGATGCTCATCCTATGGCTGAGAACATGAAGCTGAGAAAGGATGTAGGCCTTAGACAGTGGAGGTTGTCTGATCCTTATGCACTCAGGAGGAGGACTGTTGTTGACTACAGGTTCCACACAAAGGAACAACAGGATTTCTATGTGACAGTGTTGCTGGACAAGAAGCCAATAGTGTGTGACATGAGGTGGGTTGACTGGACCTACATGAAGGAGAATGAAGAACACTATCCTGGTGTGTATGACAGTTTCAGTGCTTGTGGAGTGGCAGACTTTGTTGGGCAGAAGCTCACAAAGTGGAATGATGAGCTCATAATGCAATTCTTCTCCACAACACACTTCTATCCAGATGGCAGGATAGTATGGATGTTTGAAGGTACTAGGTACCAATCATCAATTGAAGAATGGGCTAATTTGATCAATGCACCTAAGGATAAAGAGGATGATTTGGATGTCTATGCCAAGAAGAAGATGGATCACAACTCTATGGCACATATGTACAAGGAGATCCCAGATGCTGCTGTTGAAACACACAAGTTTGGATCAGTACATTACCTTCTGTCAGGACTGCCAACCATCAACTGGATCCTCAGGCACACTCTCTTGCCCAAGTCAGGTGATCACAACATGATCAGAGGCCATGCAATAAATCTGCTACACTTATTTGATGTGCCACAGAAGTTCAAGGTCATGAGCCTTATTGTTGAAACTATCAAGAGGATAGTAGCTGACCAAAAGAGAAGTTGTGGGTATACCCCACAGATCCAGGAGCTGATTAACTCCAAGATGGGCACAGGCACATACTTGTTGGACAAGGATCACATGCCTATCTATCCAGACTTTGAGGACAACCAAGTGGTTATGCATGAAGACGAACCATCTTCTGTGCATGCTCAAGCAAAGAAGGAGAAGGCAAGGATGGAGAAGGCTACCAAGATGCCAACAATGGAAGAGGCATCTCAGTACTTTTTGTAGAGCAAACAAGATCAGCTTGGCTACTTGATTGCATCCACTCCGAGGATTGAGAAGGGGCTGGCCACCTTGACTCAAAACCAGGAGAGCCTGGAGAGGATCATGGAGCAGAAGTTCTATAACTTGGATGTGAAGGTAACTGAGATCCAGTGTGTTGTTGAGCAGCTTCAGGATGATATGCAGGAGAGGAAGGGCAACACAACCACTGATGCATTTGCCAGAGTGCCTAGAGCTCAGAGATCAGCTGCAGTGCCAGTGACAGACACCAGAGCCACTTCATCTGCACCAGCTACAGCTCCTACAGCTCCAGTGCAACCAGCTCCAGCACCTACTCCTCCAGCTCCATCCACATCTACTGAAGTCTTCATCCAAGGAACCATCTCTACACCACCACCTGAAGATCAAGCATGAGAGACGATTTAGTGCTATGCATTTTCTATGAACTTTTTGGTAACTTGTTGCCAAAGGGGGAGAAAAATGTATAGATCATAGGCTTCGAGAGAGAGTGTTGCTTTTTATTCTCTCTTTCTTTGGTGGTTGAACTTTATTTTCTTGTTTGAGATACTTTATGTCTGTGTGATACCTGGATGATCATGTGTTTGATCATATGCTACATTAATGCTTGTTGGATGACATTATCCTTTTTATCTCTATATGATCATTCACTTTGCTTGGTGATGAGTGCATGTATTCAATTATTATCATTTTGAGCTCTCCACCAAGATGTATGTGACATGGAAGAGTAACCCATGAGCCTAACTCCTTGTGCATTTGCAGTCCAAAGCAAATCTTAAACTATGCACAAATTTAGGGGGAGCTCTTGCTTATCACATACTTCTCAAAGCGACAATGTTTTTCACTCTTATTTTCATTTGTCGAAGCTTTGATCTATATGTTGTCATCAATTACCAAAAAGGGGGAGATTGAAAGTGCAACTATCCCTAGGTGGTTTTGGTAATTCCTAACAACATATAGCTCATTGAGCTAACATTATTCCAAGATGAATATTTCAGGAAAAGCTCAATGAATGGCATGGCATGGATGAGAAAAGTGGACCCCTCAAAATGCTAAGGATAAAAGGATTGGCTCAAGCTCAAAAGCTCAAGACTCTACATTTTATATTTTAGTGATCCAAGATCACATTGAGTCTATAGGAAAAGCCAATACTATCAAGAAGGGATGAGGTGTTGCTTAACGAGTTTCTTGCTCCATAGTGCTTAGTGATATGCTCCAAAGCCCTCAACTACTTTCACACATCCACATATGACCTAAGCCAAAAGTCAAACTCGGCCCTACTGATTCTTTCTATCCGGCGCCACCGAGTTCAGATGTCATAGCCACTGCCACAAACCCTAGGCAAATCGGTCTCACCGATAGGGATCTCGGTCTCACCGAGATGGGATTGTAATCTCTCTGTTTCCTTTTCGTAACATTTCGGTCCCACAGAAATGAGCGAACCGGTCCCACCGAGTTTAACTGACCAACTCTCTGGTTAGCTTATTACCAAAATCGGTCCCATTGAGTTTGTGTAATCAGTCTCACCAAGATTACGTTATGCCCTAACCCTAACCATATCGGTCCTACCGAGTTGCATGTCGGTCCCACCGAAAATCCTAACGGTCACTAGATTTGCTGAATCGGTCCGACCGAGTTTATCAATTCGGTCCCACAGAGTTTGGCAAGTTGTGTGTAACGGTTAGATTTTGTGTGGAGGCTATATATACCCCTCCACCTCCTCTTCATTCGTGGAGAGGGCCATCAGAACAAACCTACACTTCCGAGATTACAATGCAAACTCTCTGGTTAACTTATTACCAAAATCGGTCCCACCGAGTTTGTGTAATCGGTCAAACCGAGTTTGCGTGACCAACTCTCTGGAAAGCTTATTACCAAAATCGGTCTCACCGAGTTTGTGTAATCGGTCTGTGTAATCGGTCTTACTGAGATTACGTTATGCCCTAACCCTAACCATATCGATCTCACCGAGATGCATGTCAGTCCCACCAAAAATCACTAATGGTCACTAGGTTTACTAAATCGGTCTGACCGAGTTTAATGATTCGGTCCCACCGAGTTTGGTAAATTGTGTGTAACGGTTAGATTTTGTGTGGAGGCTATATATACCCCTCCACCTCCTCTTCATTCGTGGAGAGAGCCATCAGACTAAACCTACACTTCTAGCATACATTTTCTGAGAGAGAACTACCTACTCATGTGTTGAGACCAAGATATTCCATTCCTACCATATGAATCTTGATCTCTAGCCTTCCCCAAGTTGATTTCCACTCAAATCTTCTTTCCACCAGATCCAAAACCTATGAGAGAGAGTTGAGTGTTGGGGAGACTATCATTTGAAGCACAAGAGCAAGGAGTTCATCATCAACGCACCATTTGTTACTTCTTGGAGAGTGGTGTCTCCTAGATTGGCTAGGTGTCACTTGGGAGCCTTCGACAAGATTGTGGAGTTGAACCAAGGAGTTTGTAAGGGCAAGGAGATCGCCTACTTCGTGAAGATCTACCGCTAGTGAGGCAAGTCCTTCGTGGGCGACGGCCATGGTGGGATAAACAAGGTTGCTTCTTCGTGGACCCTTCATGGGTGGAGCCCTCCGCGGACTCGCGCAACCGTTACCCTTCGTGGGTTGAAGTCTCCATCAACGTAGATGTACGATAGCACCACCTATCAGAACCACGACAAAAACATCCATGTCTCCAATTGCGTTTGAATTCTCCAAACCCCTCCCTTTACATTCTTGCAAGTTGCATGCCTCCGCTGCTCATATACTCTTTGCATGCTTGCTTGAATTGTGTTAAGATTGCTTGACTTGTGCTAAGATAGCTAAAATCTGCCAAAGACTAAAATTGGGAAAAGGATAAGTTCTTATTTGGTCAAGTAGTCTAATCACCCCCCCCCCCTCTAGACATACTTTCGATCCTACAGCGGGGCTCTCCCCTGGCGGCGCTGGAGGGAGAGGGTGGAGATCATGGGGGAGTGGGACGGATCGGGGCTAGGGTTCGGGTGGGAGTGGCCTAATAGGCCAGGGGCAGCGGGTGTGGGCCGGCCGGCTGGGCTGATTGACCCAGTTGGGCCGAGGGTCTTCTTTTGTTTTTTTGTTTGCTTTCTCCTTTTCTTTTATTCACTTTTGCTGTTTGATTTAAATTTGAATTTTGAAAACAAACAGGATTGAATCATCACGAGGTTAACAATAGTAAATGCAGTGACATGGCAACATTAGCATGGGATTGCTGTAGCATAACTATCCGGGCATTACAATTCTCCTCCACTACAAGAAATCTCGTCCCGAGATTTACGAGGTAGAAGGAAACAAAGCAGGGTATTCATCACGCAGGCGATCCTTGCGTTCCCAGGTGGCTTCGTCTTCAGAGTGATGGGACCACTAGACCTTGAGGAACTTGATCGCCTTCTGACGTGTGCGGCATTCAGCTTGGTCGAGAATGCGGACTGGATGCTCTTTATAGGAGAGGTCCTGTTGCAACTCAAGCACTTCATGATCCACTGCTCGTATTGGGTCCTTGAAGGAGCGGCGGAGTTGTGACACGTGGAACACATCGTGAACCTGAGAAAGGTTCGACGGCAGCTCCAGTTGGTATGCCACTTTTCCACGTCTCTCGAGAATAGTGAAAGGACCAATATAGCGTGGAGCTAGCTTGCCCTTGATCCCGAAGCGGTGTGCACCCTTCATTGGTGTGACTCTAAGGTAAGCCTTTTCGCCAGGTTGATAGACCATGTCTTTATGATGACGGTCATAATTACTCTTTTGGCGTGACTAAGCAGTCTTGAGATTCTCATGAATGACACGGACTTGTTCTTCGGCGTGTTGGATAATATCCGGACCGAAGAGTGGATGTTCCCCAGTTTCTGACCAGTCCAGAGGGGTTCGACACTTTCGTCCATATAACACTTCGAAGGGAGCCATCTTTAGACTAGCTTGATAGCTATTGTTGTAGGAGAACTCAGCATACGGGAGAGATTCCTCCCATTTCTTGCCGAAGGAAATAACACAAGCTCGAAGCATGTCTTCGAGAACTTGGTTGACGCGTTCAACTTGTCCCTGAGACTGAGGGTGGAAAGCGGTGCTGAATGACAGATGAGTTCCCATAGCTTCTTGGAAACTTGCCTAGAATCTTGAAGTGAATAAGCTGCCACGGTCTGAGATGATTACCAGCGGAATACCGTGAAGTGAAACAATTCTGGACATATAGAGTGTTGCCAGCTGACTAGCAGTGATCATTTCTTTGACAGCCAGAAAGTGTGCAACCTTGGAAAGCCGGTCAATGACGACAAGAATAGCATCATTACCTTTCTATGACTTGGGAAAACCAGTGACGAAGTCCATTTCAACATGGTCCCATTTCCATTTAGGAATAGAGATAGGTTGCAGAGCTCCAGCAGGCCTTTGATGTTCTGCTTTGATACGACGGCAAACGTCACATTCAGCAACATAGCGAGCAATGTCTTGCTTCATATTTGACCACCAGAATCTCTGACGAATATCTTGGTACATCTTGGTGCTACCAGGATGAATAGACAAAGGCATATCATGAGCTTCTTTCATAACTTCCCGAGTCATATCCAGGTTGTCTTTTGAAGGAACCACTAGGCGACCTTTAAAGAACAAGGTGCCATCATCTTCAGCAGTGAAGAACAAGGGCCTTCCTTCTGCGGGTAGCACTTAATCTTCTCAACTTGAGAGTCATACTTCTGCAGTCTCTTGATGCTCTCCACGAGATCTGGTTCGACAACCAGGGTATTGAGGGAACCCTGGGGAACAACACGGAGGTTCATCTTGCGGAACTCCTTAGGCGGGGGAGCGAGTGCACTCGGAGGAACAATATGGAGGTTCAGCTTTTTGAATTCTTCAACAAGCAAGGGCTAAACTTTGCGAACCTCGAGATGGTTGCAATATGACTTGCGGCTCAAGGCATCAGCCATTACATTAGCCTTGCCTGGTGTATAGGAAATACCCAAGTCAAATCTGCTACCATTTCCATCCATCTCTGCTGACGGAGGTTTAGGTCTAGCTGGGTAAACAGACACTTCTGACTTTGGTGGTCAGTGAAGATCTCGCAACGATTACCAAGAAGGTAATGTCGCCACTGTTTTAGTGCATGTATGACAACAACAAGCTCGATGTCATGAACTGGGTAGTTCTCTTCGTGAGGGCGCAACTGATGAGAGGCATAAGCAATCACTCTGTGCTCTTGCATTAGGACACAGCCTAATCCTAGCTGTGAAGTGTTGCAGTAAATGACGAAATCCTTCTTAGTATCTGGCGGAGCAATCATTGGGGCAGAAGTCAACTTGTCTTTGAGTGTTTGGAAACTTTCCTGACACTTTTCTGTCCAATCGAACTTGACGCCCTTGTGAAGCAGACCAGTCAGGGGCTTGGCGATCTTGGAGAAGTTCTCGACAAATAGACGGCAATAGCTGGCGAGTCCGAGAAAACTTCTGACTTGCTTGACATTCTTCGGAGGAGTCCAATCGAGAATAGCATGAACTCGCTCTGGGTTGACGGCAATACCATCCTTGGAGATGACATGTCCAAGGTAGGTCACTTTGGGTAGCCAGAATTCACACTTGGAATACTTAGCATTGTAAGTGCATCTAGTGCCACCCCTAGTTTGGTTTTGGAGTATTGACGACAAACGTGGTTGAGGGACTAATGTGTTTGTGAGAATTGCAGGATAACACAGGTAGTAGTCCCTCCTTGATTCAGTTTACCTACCGGAGATGACCCCTAAAAATGTATGAAGACATTGAAGATAATGGTGGTACGTGAAGATATTCACATTGAAGACTATGACAGAAGAAGCCATTGAGTGAAGACTATGAAGCATGAAGATTTAGTAGTTTCGTTGTTTCTTTTCTTCTTTGTTGAGTCATAGGAACCACCGCACTGTTAAGTGGGGTCCAAGTGAACAAAGTCAGAGTGACTGAAGTGATGCTCAACCAAAATCCTATGTCTTTGAGCGAAGACAATGAGAGCAAATCTTATCTAGAGTTGGATAAATCAGCTTTACTTGTAGCCCAAGTCAAGCTATTGCGTGTGTTTGAAATCTAACCGTTGTGACACGTGTCAGTTCCTTAGTGACCCAGGGTCATTTCGGACAAATCAGGTCGGGTTGCCCAGTGGCTATAAATAGCCACCCCCTACACCATAAATTGGTGGCTGCTCAGAGTTAGTGCACGGCTTTTGTCGTTGAGAGCAACCCACCTCCGAAGAGTTTGAGAGAGAAATCCTTGTGAGGACAAAGCCAAAACACCCAGAGCCCAAAGAGTGTTTGGCATCACTGAAGTCTTTCTGTCTGCATGACCTGAAGACTTGTTACACTTGAGGACTGTGAATCCTCCAGCCAGTTAGGCGTCCCGTTCTGAGCATCCAAGAGTAATTGTGGATTGTCGGTGAACGAAGTCTGTGAAGGTTTGGAAGTCTACCTTGAAGACTTACCAGAGTGATTGGGCGAGGACTGTGTGTCCTTAGTTCAAGGGGAATAAGGTGAAGACACGGTCTTCTGAGTTCAATCTAAGCCTCCCTAACCAGACATACAGTTGTCACAGCAACTGGAACTGGTCGAACAAATCCTTGTCTCCACAATGCACCGGTTCTATCTCTTACTCTCCTTACTTACAGTTCGTCTTTGTGAAGTCATTGACTGATTGCTATGCCTGTTTGACTTCACGGTGTGACTACTTGTTCTGATTGGCTTCATACTATCTTCCATTCTGATCCTACTATCTAGCTGTTATTAGTCATCATGCTTTAGCTTCATACTTGTTTGACTATGGTTTGTCTAGTGTAGTTCATCTTCCGCTGCATGTTTATAGGTCTAGTATTCGTGTTTGTCTTCAAAACTTTAATGTTTTGAAGACTTTCATAAAAATCGCCTATTCACCCCCCCTCTAGTCGATAACTAGCACTTTCAAGCATATAGGTGATGCTCTCAAAGTTTTTCCAGAACAAGACGCAGATGTTCGGCATGTTCTTCTCTGTTCTTGGAGTACACAAGGATATCATGCAGATAAACCACGATGAACTTGTCGAGGTATTCCATGAAGATATAGTTCACCAGATGAGAGAAGGTTGCTGGAGCATTGGTCAAGACGAAGGACATGATGGTGTACTCGTATGAACCATAGCGAGTAACGAAGGCGGTCTTGGGAATATCCTCTTCACGACCCAGATCTGGTGGTAACCCAACCTCAAATCCAGTTTAAAGAATACTGAGGAACCAGCAAGTTGATCATATAGATCATTGATTCTGGGAAGCGGATACTTGTTCTAAATTGTTGCCTGGTTGATAGGTCGGTAATCTTGGACCAAACGATTCGTACCATCCTTCTTCTTGACAAAGAGAGAAGGTGCTCCCCAAGCAGAGGAACTAGGACGAATGAATCCCTTATGAAGAGATTTGTCGATTTCCTCCTTAAGTTCAAGGAGTTCATGTGGCGGCATCTTGTACGACCGCTTGGCAATAGGAGTAGTGCCCGGCTTCAAGTCTATGATGAATTCGACAGCTCTAGCAGGGGGTATTCCTGGAAGTTCTTCTGGAAAGACATCTTCAAAATCACGAACGACTGGAATGTTCTCGATTCCCTCAAGAGGTGAAGCATTCAATGCATTGAGAACATATATCTGACTCTCGGCATTCTGGATCATCTGAGCTGAGTAGTGGATCAATTGGCCAGAAGGGTGTGTGAGTTGGACTTTTTTAGCGGCACAGTCGAGGAAAGCATTATGTGCTTTCAGCCAATCCATACCAAGAATGACATTTATGGTAGAACCCTTGAGGGCCATGAGTGAAGCAGAGAACACTAATCCTCCAATTACAATGTGGTTGTTGTGGGCTACCATCGAGGTATCCCACCTGGATCCTGGAGAGTTAATCACCAGCGAAGGGTACACGTTTTCAAATGATAAGTCTTGCTCGCGTGCAAATGCCTCAGATATGAAGGAATGCGACGCTCCTGAATCAAACAGAACAGACGCTGGCACTGAGTTAACGAGGAGGGTTCCCATCACGATAGTTGGTTCCTTCTAAGCCTTATCAACATCGATGTGGTTGTCCTCGCCAAGTATAACAACAGTCGGTTGGGTATTGTTGTTTCTGGAATGATAGCTTCGACGGCTCTTCTTACAAAGAGCGGAAGGACATGATGCATTCTTCGGCTGACCCTGGCGACAATCGAGAGTAAGGTGTCCTGGATGTCCACACTTGTGGCATAAGCCATCATTATGGGGAGGAGCCACAACATTAGATTGTCCACCCTGAATCGTTGTTGTCTTGGCGGCGGAGGCAAAAGAGGTGCAACATAAGACGACCTTGGTGTTGGAGCAGGTCGGTGATGAACATTGTGTGGGATCCAGACTCGACGTTTCTGAGCAGGCTGACTCGAGGATGGGCCAACATCTCAAGTACGCTTGAGCGACTCCTGGTACTCAGTCAGACCAGTTTTAGTTCGAAAAGCTTGGCTGACAAGCGTCGCAAAGTCTGCGCAATCATGAGCAACAAGTGCGAGCTTTATATCGGGACGTAGTCCTTCACGGAATTTCTCCTGCTTGCGAGCGTCAGTGCAGACATCATCCGCAGCATAGCGAGATAATTCAAGGAATTTCCTCTGATATTCATCCACAATCATTGTGCCTTGTGAGAGTTTGCGGAACTCCTTCTTCTTCTGGTCCATCAGACCTTGAGGAATGTGTCGCGCACGGAAGGCTAACTGAAATTCCTGCCAAGTGGTTATAGTCTCTGCAGGTAGCATACCCCTCTGGCTTTCCCACCATTGAGCAGTTGGAACCTTCAAGTGGAATGTCGCAAAGGTGACATAACTGGCAAGGGCAACATTAGCTGACTCCATCTCAAACATGATGTCACGAAGCCAATCATCAGCATTCATAGGATTGGTGGAGTTGCAGAAAATGGACGGGTTGAGGCGCACAAATTCTGGCAGTGTTATTGGGGCAGGCTGTTGATGAGCATTGTTGTTTGGGAACTGGGCCATTACTCCAGTCATAAACTGACGATTCAGCTCAAACTGCCGCATCATTGCGGCAATATAGGGTGCAGGTGGAGTATCGTCAGCCATCCTGCTAAAAACATTAGGGAGCAGTTTTAACAAGAGGTTGGAGCAGGTGTATGGAGTCATTCATGATGTAACTTGAACAATGAGCAAAGGCGTAATATGTACAGGGTAGTAGTCATTAAAGACATACAGATACTGAAGGAAATATGCCCTAGAGGCAATAATAAAGTTATTATTTATTTCCTCATATCATGATAAATGTTTATTATTCATGCTAGAATTGTATTAACCGGAAACATGATACATGTGTGAATACATAGACAAACATATAGTCACTAGTATGCCTCTACTTGACTAGCTCATTAATCAAAGATGGTTATGTTTCCTAACCATAGACATGTGTTGTCATTTGATTAGTGGGATCACATCATTAGAAGAATGATGTGATTGACATGACCCATTCCGTTAGCCTAGCACTTGATCGTTTAGTATACTGCTATTGCTTTCTTCATGACTTATACATGTTCCTGTAACTATGAGAATTATGCAACTCCCGTTTACCGGAGGAACACTTTGGGTACTACCAAACGTCACAACGTAACTGGGTGATTATAAAGGAGTACTACAGGTGTCTCCAAAGGTACATGTTGAGTTGGCGTATTTCGAGATTAGGTTTTGTCACTCCGATCGTCTGAGAGGTATCTCTGGGCCCTCTCGGTAATGCACATCATTATAAGCCTTGCAAGCAATGTGACCAATGAGTTGGTTACGGGATGATGCATTACAGAACGGGTAAAGAGACTTGCCGGTAACGAGATTGAACTAGGTATTGGATACCGACGATCAAATCTCGGGCAAGTAACATACCGATGACAAAGGGAACAACGTATGTTGTTATGCGGTTTGACCGATAAAGATCTTCGTAGGATATGTAGGAACCAATATGAGCATCCAGGTTCCGCTATTGGTTATTGACCGAGAATAGTTCTAGGTCATGTCTACATAGTTCTCGAACCCGTAGGGTCCGCACGCTTAATGTTACGATGACAGTTTTATTATGAGTTTATAAGTTTTGATGTACCGAAGTTTGTTCAGAGTCCCGGATGTGATCACGGACATGACGAGGAGTCTCGAAATGGTCGAGACATAAAGATCGATATATTGGAAGCCTATATTTGGACATTGGAATCATTCCGGGTGAAATCGGCATTTTACCGGAGTACCGGGAGGTTACCGGAACCCCCCGGGGGTTATTGGGCCTACATGGCCCTCGAGGGAGAAGAGGGAAGGAGGCAGGAGGGGGCCGCGCGCCCCTCCCCTTCCTAGTCCGAATAGGACAAGGGAAGGGGGGCGTCGCCCCCCCTTTCCTTCCCCTCTTCCTCCTCCTTCCCCCCTTCTCCTACCCCAACTTGGAAAGAAGGGAGTCCTACTCCCGGTGGGAGTAGGACTCCCCCCTTGGCGCGCCCTCCTTGGCCGGCCGCCTCCTCCCCCTTGGCTCCTTTATATACGGGGGCGGGGGGCACCCCATAGACACACAAGTTGATCTACGGATCGTTCCTTAGCCGTGTGCGGTGCCCCCCTCCACCATATTCCACCTCGGTCATATCGTCGCGGAGTTTAGGCGAAGCCCTGCGCCGGTAGAACATCATCATCGTCACCACGCCGTCGTGCTGACGGAACTCATCTCCGGAGCTTTGCTGGATCGGAGGCCGGAGATCGTCATCGAGCTGAACGTGTGCTGAACTCGGAGGTGCCGTACGTTCGGTGCTTGGATTGGTCGGATCGTGAAGACGTACGACTACATCAACCGCGTTGTGCTAACGCTTCCGCTTATGGTCTACAAGGGTACATGGACAACACTCTCCCCTCTCGTTGCTATGCCATCACCATGATCTTGCGTGTGCGTAGGAATTTTTTTGAAATTACTACGTTCCCCAACAGTGGCATCCGAGCCTAGGTTTTATGCGTTGATGTTATATGCACGAGTAGAACACAAGTGAGTTGTGGGCGATACAAGTCATACTGCTTACCAGCATGTCATACTTTGGTTCGGCGGTATTTTGAGATGAAGCGGCCCGGACCGACATTACGCGTACGCTTACGCGAGACTGGTTTCACCGTTATGAGCACTCGTGCTTAAAGGTGGCTGGCGGGTGTCTGTCTCTCTCACTTTAGCTGAATCGAGTGTGGCTACGCCCGGTCCTTGCGAAGGTTAAAACAGCACCAACTTGACGAACTATCGTTGTGGTTTTTGATGCGTAGGTAAGAACGGTTCTTGCTAAGCCCATAGCAGCCACGCAAAATTTGCAACAACAATGTAGAGGACGTCTCACTTGTTTTTGCAGGGCATGTTGTGATGTGATATTGTCAAGACGTGATGCTATATTTTATTGTATGAGATGATCATGTTTTGTAACCGAAGTTATCGGCAACTGGCAGGAGCCATATGGTTGTCGCTTTATTGTATGAAATGCAAACGCCCTGTAATTGCTTTACTTTATCACTAAGCGGTAGCGATAGTCGTAGAAGCAATAGACGGCGTAACGACAACGATGCTACGATGGAGATCAAGGTGTCGCGCCGGTGACGATGGTGATGACGACGGTGCTTCGGAGATGGAGATCACAAGCACAAGATGATGATGGCCATATCATATCACTTATATTGATTGCATGTGATGTTTATCCTTTATGCATCTTATCTTGCTTTGATTGACGGTAGCATTTTAAGATGATCTCTCACTTAATAATCAAGAAGTGTTCTCCCTGAGTATGCACCGTTGCGAAAGTTCTTCGTGCTGAGACACCACGTGATGATCGGGTGTGATAGGCTCTACGTTCAAATACAACGGGTGCAAAACAGTTGCACACGCGGAATACTCAGGTCATACTTGACGAGCCTAGCATATACAGATATGGCCTCGGAACACGGAGACCGAAAGGTCGAACGTGAATCATATAGTAGATATGATCAACATAGTGATGTTCACCATTGAAACTACTCCATCTCACGTGATGATCGGACATGGTTTAGTTGATTTGGATCACGTGATCACTTAGATGACTAGAGAGATGTCTGTCTAAGTGGGAGTTCTTAAGTAATATGATTAATTGAACTTAAATTTATCATGAACTTAGTACCTGATAGTATTTTGCTTGTCTATGTTTGTTTGTAGATAGATGGCTCGTGCTGTTGTTCCGTTGAATTTTAATGCGTTCCTTGAGAAAGCAAAGTTGAAAGATGATGGTAGCAATTACACGGACTGGGTCCGTAACCTGAGGATTATCCTCATTGCTGCACAGAAAAGTTACGTCCTGGAAGCACCGCTGGGTGCCAGGCCTGCTGCTGATGCAACTGACGACGTTAAGAACGTCTGGCAGAGCAAAGCTGATGACTACTCGATAGTTCAGTGTGCCATGCTTTACGGCTTAGAACCGGGTCTTCAACGACGTTTTGAACGTCATGGAGCATATGAGATGTTCCAGGAGTTGAAGTTAATATTTCAAGCAAATGCCCGGATTGAGAGATATGAAGTCTCCAATAAGTTCTATAGCTGCAAGATGGAGGAGAATAGTTCTGTCAGTGAACACATACTCAAAATGTCTGGGTATAATAATCACTTGATTCAACTCGGAGTTAATCTTCCTGATGATAGTGTCATTGACAGAATTCTCCAATCACTGCCACCAAGCTACAAGAGCTTCGTGATGAACTACAATATGCAAGGGATGAACAAGACTATTCCCGAGCTCTTCGCAATGCTAAAAGCTGCGGAGGTAGAAATCAAGAAGGAGCATCAAGTGTTGATGGTTAACAAGACCACCAGTTTCAAGAAAAAGGGCAAAGGGAAGAAGAAGGGGAACTTCAAAAGAACGGCAAGCAAGTTGCTGCTCAAGAGAAGAAACCCAAGTCTGGACCTAAGCCTGAAACTGAGTGCTTCTACTGCAAGCAGACTGGACACTGGAAGCGGAACTGCCCCAAGTATTTGGCGGATAAGAAGGATGGCAAAGTGAACAAAGGTATATGTGATATACATGTTATTGATGTGTACCTTACTAATGCTCGCAGTAGCACCTGGGTATTTGATACTGGTTCTGTTGCTAATATTTGCAACTCGAAACAGGGACTACGGATTAAGCGAAGATTGGCTAAGGACGAGGTGACGATGCGCGTGGGAAATGGTTCCAAAGTCGATGTGATCGCGGTCGGCACGCTACCTCTACATCTACCATCGGGATTAGTTTTAGACCTAAATAATTGTTATTTGGTGCCAGCGTTGAGCATGAACATTATATCTGGATCTTGTTTGATGCGAGACGGTTATTCATTTAAATCAGAGAATAATGGTTGTTCTATTTATATGAGTAATATCTTTTATGGTCATGCACCCTTGAAGAGTTGTCTATTTTTATTGAATCTCGATAGTAGTGATACACATATTCATAGTGTTGAAGCCAAAAGATGCAGAGTTGATAATGATAGTGCAACTTATTTGTGGCACTGCCGTTTAGGTCATATCGGTGTAAAGCGCATGAAGAAACTCCATACTGATGGGCTTTTGGAATCACTTGATTATGAATCACTTGGTACTTGCGAACCGTGCCTTATGGGCAAGATGACTAAAACGCCGTTCTCCGGAACTATGGAGCGAGCAACTGATTTGTTGGAAATCATACATACTGATGTTTGTGGTCCAATGAATGTTGAGGCTCGCGGCGGATATCGTTATTTTCTCACCTTCACAGATGATTTGAGCAGATATGGGTATATCTATTTAATGAAACACAAGTCTGAAACATTTGAAAAGTTCAAAGAATTTCAGAGTGAAGTGGAAAATCATCGTAACAAGAAAATAAAGTTTCTACGATCTGATCGTGGAGGAGAATATTTGAGTTACGAGTTTGGTCTACACTTGAAACAATGCGGAATAGTTTCGCAACTCACGCCACCCAGAACACCACAACGAAATGGTGTGTCCGAACGTCGTAATCGCACTTTACTAGATATGGTGCGATCTATGATGTCTCTTACTGATTTACCGCTATCGTTTTGGGGTTATGCTTTAGAGACGGCCGCATTCACGTTAAATAGGGCACCATCAAAATCCGTTGAGACGACACCTTATGAACTGTGGTTTGGCAAGAAACCAAAGTTGTCGTTTCTTAAAGTTTGGGGCTGCGATGCTTATGTGAAGAAACTTCAACCAGATAAGCTCGAACCCAAATCGGAGAAATGTGTCTTCATAGGATACCCAAAAGAAACTATTGGGTACACCTTCTATCACAGATCTGAAGGCAAGATTTTTGTTGCTAAAATCGGATCCTTTCTAGAGAAGGAGTTTCTCTCGAAAGAAGTGAGTGGGAGGAAAGTAGAACTTGATGAGATAACTATATCTACTCCCTTATTGGAAAGTAGTTCACCACAAGAACCGGTTCCTATGACAACTACACCAATCAGTGAGGAAGCTAATGATATTGATCATGAAACTTCAGATCAAGTTTCTACTGAACCTCGTAGGTCTACCAGAGTAAGATCCGCACCAGAGTGGTACGGTAATCCTATTCTGGAAGTCATGTTACTTGACCATGATGAACCTACGAACTATGAGGAAGCGATGATGAGCCCAGATTCCGCAAAATGGCTAGAGGCCATGAAATCTGAGATGGGATCCATGTATGAAAACAAAGTATGGACTTTGGTTGACTTGCCCGATGATCGGCAAGCCATTGAGAATAAATGGATCTTTAAGAAGAAGACTGACGCTGATGGTAATGTAACTGTCTATAAAGCTCGACTTGTTGCGAAAGGTTTTCGACAAGTTCAAGGGGTTGACTACGATGAGACTTTCTCACCCGTAGCGATGCTTAAGTCTGTCCGAATCATGTTAGCTATTGCTGCATTTCATGATTATGAAATTTGGCAAATGGATGTCAAAACTGCATTCTTGAATGGATTTCTAGAAGAAGAGTTGTATATGATGCAGCCAGAAGGTTTTGTTGATCCAAAAGGTGCTAACAAAGTGTGCAAGCTCCAGCGATCCATTTATGGACTGGTGCAAGCATCTCGGAGTTGGAATAAACGTTTTGATAGTGTGATCAAAGCATATGGTTTTATACAGACTTTTGGAGAAGCCTGTATTTACAAGAAAGTGAGTGGGAGCTCTGTAGCATTTCTGATTTTATATGTAGATGACATATTATTAATTGGAAATGATATAGAATTTCTGGATAGCATAAAGGGATACTTGAATAAAAGTTTTTCAATGAAAGACCTCGGTGAAGCTGCTTACATATTGGGCATCAAGATCTATAGAGATAGATCAAGACGCTTAATAGGACTTTCACAAAGCACATACCTTGACAAAATTTTGAAAAAGTTCAAAATGGATCAGGCAAAGAAAGGGTTCTTGCCTGTGCTACAAGGTGTGAAGTTGAGTCAAACTCAATGCCCGACCACAGCAGAAGATAGAGAGAAAATGAAAGATGTTCCCTATGCTTCAGCCATAGGCTCTATCATGTATGCAATGCTGTGTACCAGACCTGACGTATGCTTAGCAATAAGCTTGGCAGGAAGGTACCAAAGTAATCCAGGAGTGGATCACTGGACAGCGGTCAAGAACATCCTGAAATACCTGAAAAGGACTAAGGATATGTTTCTCGTATATGGAGGTGACAAAGAGCTAGTCGTAAATGGTTACGTCGATGCAAGCTTTGACACTGATCCGGACGATTCTAAATCGCAAACCGGATACGTGTTTTTATTAAACGGTGGAGCTGTAAGTTGGTGCAGTTCTAAACAAAGCGTCGTGGCGGGATCTACATGTGAAGCGGAGTACATAGCTGCTTCTGAAGCAGCAAATGAAGGAGTCTGGATGAAGGAGTTCATTTCCGATCTAGGTGTCATACCTAGTGCATCGGGACCAATGAAGATCTTCTGTGACAATACTGGTGCAATTGCTTTGGCAAAGGAATCCAGATTTCACAAGAGGACCAAGCACATCAAGAGACGCTTCAATTCCATTCGGGACCAAGTCCAAGTGGGAGACATAGAGATTTGCAAGATACATACGGATCTGAATGTTGCAGACCCGTTGACTAAGCCTCTCTCACGAGCAAAACATGATCAACACCAAGACTCCATGGGTGTTAGAATCATTACTATGTAATCTAGATTATTGACTCTAGTGCAAGTGGGAGACTGAAGGAAATATGCCCTAGAGGCAATAATAAAGTTATTATTTATTTCCTCATATCATGATAAATGTTTATTATTCATGCTAGAATTGTATTAACCGGAAACATGATACATGTGTGAATACATAGACAAACATATAGTCACTAGTATGCCTCTACTTGACTAGCTCATTAATCAAAGATGGTTATGTTTCCTAACCATAGACATGTGTTGTCATTTGATTAGTGGGATCACATCATTAGAAGAATGATGTGATTGACACGACCCATTCCGTTAGCCTAGCACTTGATCGTTTAGTATACTGCTATTGCTTTCTTCATGACTTATACATGTTCCTGTAACTATGAGAATTATGCAACTCCCGTTTACCGGAGGAACACTTTGGGTACTACCAAACGTCACAACGTAACTGGGTGATTATAAAGGAGTACTACAGGTGTCTCCGAAGGTACATGTTGAGTTGGCGTATTTCGAGATTAGGTTTTGTCACTCCGATCGTCGGAGAGGTATCTCTGGGCCCTCTCGGTAATGCACATCATTATAAGCCTTGCAAGCAATGTGACCAATGAGTTGGTTACGGGATGATGCATTACAGAACGAGTAAAGAGACTTGCCGGTAACGAGATTGAACTAGGTATTGGATACCGACGATCAAATCTCGGGCAAGTAACATACCGATGACAAAGGGAACAACGTATGTTGTTATGCGGTTTGACCGATAAAGATCTTCTTAGAATATGTAGGAACCAATATGGGCATCCAGGTTCCGCTATTGGTTATTGACCGAGAATAGTTCTAGGTCATGTCTACATAGTTCTCGAACCCGTAGGGTCCGCACGCTTAACGTTACAATGACAGTTTTATTATGAGTTTATAAGTTTTGATGTACCGAAGTTTGTTCGGAGTCCCGGATGTGATCACGGACATGACGAGGAGTCTCGAAATGGTCGAGACATAAAGATCGATATATTGGAAGCCTATATTTGGACATCGGAATCGTTCCAGGTGAAATCGGCATTTTACCGGAGTACCGGGAGGTTACCGGAACCCCCCGGGGGTTATTGGGCCTACATGGGCCTCGAGGGAGAAGAGGGAAGGAGGCAGGAGGGGGCCGCGCGCCCCTCCCCTTCCTAGTCCGAATAGGACAAGGGAAGGGGGGCGGCACCCCCCCTTTCCTTCCCCTCTTCCTCCTCCTTCCCCCCTTCTCCTACTCCAACTTGGAAAGAAGGGAGTCCTACTCCCGGTGGGAGTAGGGCTCCCCCCTTGGCGCGCCCTCCTTGGCCGGCCGCCTCCTCCCCCTTGGCTCCTTTATATACGGGGGCGAGGGGCACCCCATAGACACACAAGTTGATCTACGGATCGTTCCTTAGCCGTGTGCGGTGCCCCCCTCCACCATATTCCACCTCGGTCATATCGTCGCGGAGTTTAGGCGAAGCCCTGCGCCAGTAGAACATCATCATCGTCACCACGCCGTCGTGCTGACAGAACTCATCTCCGGAGCTTTGCTGGATCGGAGGCCGGAGATCGTCCTCGAGCTGAATGTGTGCTGAACTCGGAGGTGTCATACGTTCGGTGCTTGGATTGGTCGGATCGTGAAGATGTACGACTACATCAACCGCGTTGTGCTAACGCTTCCGCTTACGATCTACGAGGGTATGTGGACAACACTCTCCCCTCTCGTTGCTATGCCATCACCATGATCTTGCGTGTGCGTAGGAATTTTTTTTGAAATTACTACGTTCCCCAACAGATACATATACAGAGCCAATTACACGTTGTTAGTATGGGTTTGAGCAAGAGAAATCATCCTAGACATACTAGGCGGCACGCTTGCACGCGATGGAGGGATACAACAACGGGACATAGCAAAGGCTACACCAACGTCAGAGAAAACCACTAGAGCGAGGAATCTGCAGAGGACGACATAGGGTGCCCTCAATAAAAGGATCCTACGGCCCGTGAACAATGTGAAGCAGATCCTGCCTCTCAACTCAAGAAAGGCGTATTACAAACCTCCGGATGGATGTGATCACGAGAACCTAGGATAGAGTTAGCAAAATCATTTAACCCGAGCAGAAGAGAGATCAGAGTCCCAAAGTATAGACGAGGAGTAAAAGATCCTACTACCACCCAATGGCGACGTGGGCCCGTAAGCCACACAGCCATGTTAGTAAATCAGTTTTTTCCAAAGACTAGACTCAACTTCGGCCAAGGAGTTGGAAAGGGGGTTCCTATAGGCAGTCGGCTCTGATACCAACTTGTGACGCCCCCGATTCGACTGTACACTAATCATACACGCAAATGTGTACGACCAAGATCAGGGACTCACGGGAAGATACCACAACACAACTCTAGACACAAATTAAAATAATACAAGCTTCATATTACAAGCCTGGGGCCTCGAGGGCTCGAATACAAGCTCGATACACAAGAGTCAACGGAAGCAACAATATCTAAGTACAGACATAAAGTTAGACAAGGATGCCTTAAGAAGGCTAGCACAAAAGCAAGATGATCGAAGAGGCAAGGCCTCCTGCTTGGGACCTCCTAACTACTCCTGGTCGTCGGCGGTCTCCATGTAGTAGTAGGCATCGACGACAACATCTGGCTCCTGGGCTCCGACATCTGGTTGCATCAATCGGAAAGAAGAAGAAAGGGGGAAAATGGTAGCAAAGCAACCGTGAGTACTCATCCAAAGTACTCGCAAGCACCAGATCTATACTATGTATGCATTGGTATAAAATGGAAGGTCTGTATCTATGGACTGAACTGTAGAATGCCAGAATATAGGGGAAGGCCTAGCCTATCGAAGACTAGCATCTTCAAGCATCTCCAAGCGTCTTGCAGCATGTAGAAGAGTAAATAATAGCAGTTTAATTAACAAACATGTTGTAACATTAATGCCCAGAGATCCTCCCTCGACTCCCTGCGAGAAAGCAATCCCAGAGCCACATATCTTAAGTATCCATTTCTAGTTGTATTAGATCAAGATATAAGTCTGAACGTCCATTACCGTGGACACAGTATTCGCATATGTATCTTCCCTACAGGGGTGCACCACATTTTCCAACACGCTCGATCACTCTCGCCGGACACACCTTTCTGGGGTCAATGCCTGACCTCGGAAGATCAACATGTCGCAGCCCTACCTAGGCTCAGCAGAGAGGTCCCCGTCGGTCTACATCCTAAGCACTCCGGGGTCTGGGCCCATCGCTCGTTGCACTCCGGGTCATTGTGCGCAAGGGGATACATGTGGGCTATCATCAAGACCTCCTCTTGGAGATGAACCTTACCTTGTATCTTTCCCTTTGTTGTTCATGTACCTTGTGGATCTTGGTTGTTTGATTGTCTAGTGGATGTGTGATTGGACTTGTTCTTGAGTGTTTCCCCTTGTGATTTCTCTCCGTTCTTCCCTGTGTTCTTCATGTTCTTCGAGGGATCCCACTCCAATCGTGAAAGATCGGCCACCTAGGGTTCCACCCTACATCATCTACTCTAGCTCTATCTCCACCAACACCACCGCCGGCGCCCGGATGGCGCCCATCTCCTGATCCATGGACAGGGCTAGTCCAGGCATGGCCTATGCCCTGGTCCGCCCCTACGCCATATGATGCCCCGCCTACCTATACCTGTGGCTGGCAGCCCAGTGCTCGCCCTCACACCGGCACGCCCATCCTTGCGCCCCGACAACCGACTGCCGCGTACCACGCTACTCCCTCCTATGCGCGACCGATCTACAACACGAGTCCTTATGCATCATATGGCGCTCCATTGTCCCCCTACATGCAACAGTACAATGATGGTGTCTCTCTCTTTACGCTGATGCCGGCCCTACTGCCGATGCCACCACACCCGCAAGCGCCCATGACTACACCGGCCTCTACTTCAACTCCGAGCTGGAACCAAGCTGCTTTTCTACAAGCCATGAACAACTTTGCTGAACAAGGGAACTCAAGTACGGATTGGATTTTTTATTCTGGTGCTTCTCGTCATATGTCTGCATCGAGTTATTTGCTTTCTTCTTGCACACCTTCGTCTTTTACCTCTATTACTCTCGGTGATGGATCTTCTATTCCTATTTACTGTGTCGGTCAGGCTCAAATTCAATCCCCAACTAAGCCCTTGCTTCTTCGTGATGTTCTTGTAGCTCCTGCCCTTATTAAAAATCTGATTTATGTTCGCCAAATCACCACTGATAATCTTGTTTCTGTTGAGTTTGACCCCTTTTGGTTTGTCTGTGAAAGACTACCAGACCAAAGCCGAGATCGCTCGATTCAATAGCTCTGGTGATTTATATTCTCTCCATGGTGTTCGGGCCGCTGCTCCTCCAACATCTATGGCGGCCTCTGTTGATCTGTGGCACCAACATCTCGGCCATCCCAATAAAAATGTGTTATCCACACTTCTTAGTGAATTTTCAATACCTCATCATAGAGACTCTCATAATACTATGTGTCAGTCATGTCAATTGGGCAAACATGTTCGCCTTCCCTTTAGTTCCTCTCAATCCTCTAGTACTTCTACTTTTGAATTACTTCATTGTGATCTCTGGACATCACCAATAGAAAGTGTATCTGGTTTTAAGTATTATCTCGTGATTGTTGATGATTTTACTCATGATGTTTGGACTTTTCCTTTACGCAACAAATCCGACGTTCATAATATATTCCTTAACTTTCAGCGCTATGTCTCGGTCCACTTTTTCCTCCCTATAAGATTCATACAATGTGATAATGGGCGTGAATTTGACAACTTTAAAAATCGAAATTTCTTCCTACAATATGGAATTCTCTTGTGTTTCTCCTGTCCTTATACCTCCCCACAAAACGGCAAAGCCGAGCGCTCTCTTCGTACTCTTAATGACATTATTCGCACTCTACATGTTCACTCTTCTCTGCCTCCGATGTTCTGGGCTGAGGACCTCCACATGGCCACATATTTACTCAATATTCGTCCTTCTAAAGTTAACCCACAAACTACTCCTTACTTCTCTTTATTTATCTCTCATCCAAATTACTCCGATGTTCGCGTCTTCGGTTGTCTTTGTTTCCCAAACACCTACTCCACTTCTCCTAACAAACTTTCTCCGTGCTCTATCCCGTGTGTCCATCTAGGGTTTTCTGATGAGCACAAGGGTTATCGTTGTCTAGATCTTGTTAGTGGTCGTGTTCATGTGTCTCATCATGTAACATTTGCTGAAAACATTTTTTTCCTTTTCTGAGCATCAACAATTAGATCCCAACTCAACCACGCCGTCCACTAGTCCCTCTTGTCGCAATCATCTTCCCTTCTTTCACCCGCCGACCTATCCAGCGAAACCAGCCGAATCCTTTGCCGCGGTAGAGGATCCTACCGCGACCACTTCTATCATCACCTCTATTCCGGTAGAGGAAAACCCATTACACTCTGTCGCGGCAGACCTCCCGCCGCCGCAGTCTTCACCGCCATCTCCCGTGTCCGCTGCGCCGGACGCGCCCACCACATCTTCCCCCACCCCTCCTGCCCATGTTATTCCCGTTCCAACTCTGACTAACAATCATACCATGCGCACACGTGCCAAGTCCGGGTTTTGTTTACCTACAAAAGATCGTCTCAATCTTCATGCATCTCTATCTCCTTCCTCTCTACCCAAATCTTACAAATCAACTCTCCTAGATCCTAATTGGGCCGCAGCTATGAAAGATGAATATGACGCCCTTCTGCAGAATAACACGTGGCAGTTAGTTCCTCGTCCTTCCAATACAAATATCGTTTCGGGCAAATGGGTTTTTGGCCATAAATTTAATTCTGATGGGAGTCTTGCACGTTATAAGGCTCGATGGGTATGCCGTGGTTACTCTCAGCAACACGGCATCGATTATGATGAGACTTTCTCTCCAGTTGTCAAGCCCAACACTATTCGCGATGTCCTTAGCATCACCGTCTCTTCTTCCTGGCCAATTCATCAACTAGATGTCAAAAATGCTTTTCTTCATGGCTCTCTTCAAGAAATAGTCTATTGTCAACAACCTCTTGGCTTCAAACATTCCTCCTATCCTAATCATGTTTGTCCTCTTCAAAACTCTCTTTATGGTCTTAAACAAGCACCACGTGCCTAGTTCCAACGCTTTTCTACTTATGCTCAAACCATCAGTTTTACCCCTTCCAGTTCGGACACTTCACTCTTCACCTTTCATCACAACAACAACACTGCTTACCTTCTTTTATATGTTGATGATATTATCCTCACAGCTTCCTCACAACAATTTTTAGATCATATTATCTCTCTTCTTCGCTACGAATTTTCTATGACAGATTTAGGTCTTCACCACTTCTTAGGTATTGTTGTTATCCGTGACTCCTCTAGTCTTTTCTTATCTCAACGTCAGTACACTCTGGATCTTCTTTCTCGTGCTGGTATGCTTGATTGTCAAACTTCTCGTACCCCTATTGATACAGGTTCCAAACTCTCTACCGACGGTGATCGTTTCTCTGATCCTTCTCTTTATCATAGTCTTACCGGTGCACTTCAGTATCTCACTCTCACTCGTCCTGAAATTTCTTTTGCTGTCCAACAAGCTTGTTTATACATGTATGATCCTCGTATTCCCCACTACAATCATGTCAAACGTATTCTTCGGTATCTCAAAGGCACACTAGACTTAGGTCTTCATATCAACAACTCCTCTCCCACCTCCTTGACAGCTTACTCTGATGCAGACTGGGCTGGTTGTCCAGATACTCGTAGGTCCACAACCGGATTTTGTGTTTTTCTTGGTAACAATTTGGTTTCTTGGTCTTCAAAAAGGCAGGTTACGGTCTCCCGCTCGTCTGCTAAAGCTGAGTACCGCGTTGTGGCTCATGCGGTTGCTGAAACGGTTTGGTTGTGCCAGTTGCTGTCGGAGCTGCACCGTCCTATTGAGCAAGCTACCATTGTTTACTGTAATAATATTTCAGGTGTCTACATGTCAGCGAATCCGGTTCAACACCGTCGCACCAAGCATATTCAGATCGACATTCATTTTGTTTGAGAGAAGGTGGCTCTCGGTCAAGTTCGCGTTCTTGACGTGTCTACTTCTGCTTAGTTTGCTGATATCTTTACTAAAGACCTGGCGACTACTCCGTTTCAAGACATTCGTTTCAGTCTCAACGTCGCCAAGCCTACCATTAACACTGCGGGTGGATGTTAGAATATAACTTGTAATAGGATTAGGACTCCTACACGGTTTGTAATAGGACTAGGTCAGGTGCGGCTTGGCTCTTATATATACCTCTTGTACTAGCACAATATTGCATCACAATTATTCAATACAATTCTACAGTTTCATTTTTCTCTCTCCAAGTGCAACATGGTTGGCGGAAGGCTATTTGGTTGTTGCTTATGTGACCGCTGCTGTTTGGGAGAAGGTTGTTGCGTCGGAGGAAGGTTGTTGTTATTTGGCGGAACCACAGAAGACTATTGTGCTATTTTTTGTAAGTTAAAAGAGGTGGATATTTGTGGTATAGGGTTGGATGGTCAGCTCTCGTATTCATCTCCGTGGATGGATAAAGATTTCGATTTGCGGCACGACGTTGGAGATGCCTTTAGGATCTCACGGTCACGATTAAGGGAACCCAACCATTCGATCGGTCCGAACATGTCCATGAATATCTGGTTCTCTCAAACATCCGCTCCCTTCGTATTTATACTCTAAACATTAAAAATAACCGATGGAAATACCACAATGCACCGGTACTTCAAAGATAAATGCTACAATGCAACAATAATTTAAATATAAATATTACAATTGTGAACATAATATTTTGAAATAAAACAGTTCTAATTTATTAGGATACATACTCTAATTGTCAACATGAACCGCTCATAAATGCTATTCTGAAGCTAAGCTATGTATGAGTCTCTCGATTGCGAATTTGATGATGCATCTAGAGAAATTGCTCAAACGCCGCATCATTGTGCTCTGGAAGCTAGACATGATCACCAATCAGTACAAATTCTAGAACTTGGCAAACTGCCCCATTCTCATCCTCAACAATCTTATTGTGCATAATCACATAAATTGTCATCACTCTCACAACATCTCTATCTTATTGCTTAGCATGTCGGCGTACAACTTCAAAACAACCTTGGACCACTCCAAATGCTCTCGATGTAGAATTACTCCTTTTCCGAAGTCAAAGTGTTTCCATCAAAGTAAACGAAAAAATATAGAAAATGCGTTGTGTCATTTGACCGAACACTTGTCCTGGTTGGTACCCTCCATGGACGGCTTCGGCAAGGGTGAATGGTACCTAGACGACGGTGGATCGGGGAGAGGGGTGCGACAACAACATTGGCCTTGTCAGAGAGGAGCTGGGTGGAGTGGCAGAGGCCCGACAAGGCCTGAAGGGTGTTCGAAGGGTTGCGGCAACGGTAACGGGCTCCGAGAGTGGAGGTAGAGGGACAAAGTGTGAAAAAAGGCAAGCTCATGGCCAAGTTTTGTGTGGGTCCAACTGTTAAAGACCGGCGTGGGGGGAATCCAGAGTTTGCTAGAGCTCATGTGATTTGGGACCAAATTAAGGGATTTCGTACGTTCGAATCGATCAGACCAAAATAGGAGGCCATGTGGAAGGGCTAAAAGTGTTCTTCGGACGAATCGTCCAGTCCTAACGTATAGGGAAAGTTTCGACATCCGCGTTGGAGTGCCCTTAGGGAATCTCCAACATAGACCACCTAAACGCCCGTAAATCTCCAGAGAAGACACTTTTACCTATCCAACGTGGCTCACCAAATTCATCTGAGCCGGTTCGGATGTACGAAGTCCCACAAACTAGCCCCAAATCGAGGGGAGATCGGCTATTAAAGCCAGCATGCCTCCGACGCAAATCCTATCCTCCCCGCTCCTCCTTCCCCAAAGCCACTGCACACTACCACACTTCCACCACCCATCGCCGCAATGTGTCTCTCGATCCAGCTGGCTCTGCCACCCACGGTCTCCAGGGCCGTCATCGTCCATAGCTCTATCCACCGTCAAGGTGGACCCGATCTCCTCAGATGACGAGGAGCAAAAGCCACCCCTGCTTGTCGTCGCGGCCGCGATGAATGACGGATTGCGCTACACATGGAGATCACGTTGTGGCGGTCGTTGATCGACCACCGTCTGGTGCTGCCGTCTCCTTTGCGCAATCATGATATCCAAATTGGAGGATGCGTGAAGGAGGAGCCGCCCTCCCGACTGCGCAGCCGCAACATCCAGATCGAACGCTGTGTGATGTGGAAGCCAACCTTCCCACCTCGTCACCAGCCGGACAACCCGTGGCCTCCGGTCGCCATCAAGAAGGAGGGCCGTCCAACCCATGTTTGCGCGTGGAGTACTACTTCCAAGGCGTCGGAGCCGGCGACACATCCTCCTCAACGACCAACAAATGCCTACTCGAGGCGGCACTAGGCACAACGGTGTTCGCCATGACCCAGGTGGAGCCGGCCTGGGTCCTCGCATACCCCGCGCTCGCGGATGTTTGGGCCCTCGACCTGGCTAAGACAATCGTCGAGTTGGACGCCTGCCGCCAGCGACGACTCAACACCTAGCTCCTGCAAGTGGGGTTGGCGGAGTCTGAGCGCGCCACTGCCTCCAAGTGGCGGGGGCGCCCGAGTGTCTCAAGCAGGAGCGTGTTGCGATGATCGATCAGGGATGCACGATGCCTGGCGGCCCTTTCGCCATTGGTGCGGCGATGACGACAACTCGGACATCGGGCGTATACGGTGAATGAGGTGCCAGTGGCCTCGGAGGCCATGCCTACAAGGTCGTCATCTGGTACGTGGCCTAGTTTTTAGTTTTCTTTAGTTGAACTGTATCTGGTTCTCTGGCGCATCAGGTGCTACGGTGATAGACTCCTGGGAACCGTTGGATCGGTGATACGGGCTCCTTGGATCTGAGATCCAACAGCTCCCACGAGCTCTGAAATATTTCGCAAAAAAGCCCTCTAGGAGTCTAATAATTACGCATAGGTCTAGCAAACCCAACAGTTCCCAATTGTCGTCCGATTTGAGATCCAACGGCCAGGAGCCCATATCACGGGAGCACCTGGGCCTCCGGAGCAGTTGATACTCACTAGCAACAGGGTGTCTTTCCGTCGAGGTATCCATCGTTCAACAATTAATATCAACCAAGGACAATGGCAGCTGAACAACTACCGAGGTGAAAAGGCGAGGAACGACGCATCCGCCGCTAGTTTCTCGTGGGTCCAGCAATTACCCATTGGACTTGGACCTAAGAGCAACTCTAATGCGCTGACCCAAACGAACGCGCGTTTTGTTTGTTTGACTCGTCCGCCCCCTTCTGCGTTTGGGTTGGCTGTGCGCCAGCCGTCTGATCCAATTCTTGTCCTCGTAAAAAACAATATGAATTTAAAAAAGACCGCAACCATAGATCATGCTAGCAGCCATGCCATCGCCAGTTTATGCCGGCCCCATGCCAGCGGCCGACATACATGCGAGCCTCCAAAAAAACTTGCCAGCAGCCGACACACATGTCGGTACATAAAAAGGGGCAGGAGTTCAACCACGTCACCGTGGTCATGCCGGCACACTTGCCGGCATACAAAAAAAAGATGGTGCTCTCCACCATAGATCACTCGTCATCGAACTTGAGCATGTCATACTGCATCTTTTCGAACGAAGGCCTCTTTCTCGGGAGCCGTGGGGCTTGCCTCTGGCGGAGGCGAGGCCGGCGACGGCGTCGAGGGTTGGCACGTCGTTCATGGCGAGCGGCCAGGAGCGCGAGCGAGCGGGCGTTTTTTTGGAAAGAGAGGGAAATGGGGGTGGCCGTGGCGTCGATTGGCGGGCCAGGGGAAAGGCTAGGCGGGCGTCACGCGTGTCCGTTTCGTGTCCGTGCTGACACAAACGCGGCCCAAATTTGGGCCTGAAATGAGTCATGCGGCAGACAAAAAGCGAAGACGCGTCCGCGTGGGTCGTCGCATTGGCCCGATTTTTGTGTTTGTTTCGATCCAAACAGACACCCACCGACACTTTGGGTCCGCGCTTTGGAGTTGTTCTAACAGCAAAACACGTGCAGCACATAGGGCAACGATTGCTTGCCCATGGCAACGTCATCGGTTCTTATCCGTCGCTACCATTGTTGTGTTCCACACCATACGAAAATTCTCCGCCCACGGAGATGCGCAAGGATCTGTCGTTTACACGATGACAGCGAATATCATGGCTTTTAGTTTCAGTTCGAACGTTAACCATACTTTCTTTTGCCATGGCCAACTATCTCAACCCACAGAGAATATCCATCCCCCTCTTATAATACAAATGACAAACATTTGACGCGTGTTTCAGAAAATGGAAACAACTTTCAGTACCTTTCACAAGAAATTAACGAGCAAATAAGGAGAGGAAAAGAAGAAGAATGCAGCTCCACGGTTGTTGTCGCTATCTTTAAAAAGAGCTTGACCGAGGAAACTCAATCGGACTCTTGTATATTTTATGACACACTTATTAATGGCAGACAAGGAACGCTGAACACTCTCCCGTCCAATGACAAAGTTAAAGAATAAATACCGGCGGAACACATTTTTGCATACCATCCTGTCCTCTAATTGGACTTTACATTTCGTCGGACAAAAAATTGTCATCCAAACTCATATTTTGGGTTGTCCGATGCAACTCATTTTCAATTCATATGTATGTGTGGAGGGGGAAGGGGGAGACACGCAATTTTGGCCACCTGAACGCATCCGTCACGTTAGAATGATTGGCGAAACCTATGGGAAAACCCATTGGTTCGCCAGGGAGGCCACCTATTAGGTGCCCACATTCATCGCACTCCCGTGGAGCCAAGCCTCAACTATTAAAGCCGGACGGTGAGTGCCAAACCCTACCCGCCCTCATTTCCTCCTTTTCCACTCCGTCCACGCCGGCATTGGATCCTCGTCTGCTCCGATCTTGCCGTCCGTCGTGGTCCACGAGAAGGTCACATACTAAAAGATGCTCGTGTCAGAGCGATGGGCTAAGCTCGCAGCGGAGGCCATTCTAATTTTCTGAAGGACCATTGTTGTTGTGAGCTTTGTGTTTGTTGCACCAATGTTGCATGTTGCACCAATCCACTTCATCGATATTGCATCATAAACAAATTATAAGCCATTCAACAATGTCTTGGCAACTTTGATAACAAAGAGAAACAGACGATGCTAACATCACCACCATCTTCAATCATCCCAGCGCCAAGCGAAAGGGCACCAAAGGAAGCTAACTATCGACATTGTGATACACTGGCTGAGCCGAGAGCATACCCTAGCACTTTCATCGCCTTGCCCTTCATCTCTTCAGCGAAGGAGCTGCCGAGGACTCCTCCGATCACAATGGCTCCACCGTGGCAAACTACAAAGTAGAACTGTGTGCAAAGCAAGAGAGGAGTTAACTAAGATCAAAGAGCGAAACACAGAAGGTAAGGATCGAGCACGAAAGCGACATAGGAGTCGGAGGAGGAGGAGGTGGCGAGCATGGATGAGGTGGGGATTGATCATGTCGCCGGGTTTGAGGTGGTGGACACCGTGGCCTGCGGGGGCGACAAAATTCTCCTCCTCTCGACGAAGGAGGCAGAGGAGCAGTTCCTCCTCGCCTAAGCCGAGGAGGCAAAGCACCTCGCAACCGAGGCGCAGTTCGAGGCCGAATGCAAGGGCGCTGCCTCCTTCGTCGAGCTTGTCCGTGACAACACCCTCTTCGCGGAGAACTGCACTATTCTTGAGTCCCTCGAGTTCGAGGAGGTGTGGCGGCGAACCGTGGCCGCTTCCGCCTCCGCAATGTTGAGCGGGAGGAGTTCTTCGCGGATGACGCTGACAACAATGAGATGCCCTCGATTCCCCCCATCGCCAACGACCACGAGGCCGGCGACTCCGGCAAGGGGGTCATCAAGCTCTACTCCGACGAGTAGTAGTAGTATAGTACGTAATTTGCAATCTTCTTTTCGAATGTAGCTCGTTTTCTAACCATCAACTCCCCCGTCCCAAAAATTTTGTCTTAGATTTGTGTAGGTACGGATGTTGCACCAAAATTTTGGGATGGAGGGAGTATTAGTTTGTATGAACTATGTATGAAATCAACATTTCATGGCTTTATACGGATTAGATGTTTTGCACATGAGGCATGTGGTTGCCGGGGCGGGCTCCTGCACGGACGCGTCCACGGGCATATAGATATAGGGAATCAGATTAGCAATCCTTTAAGATACTCCAAGCATAGGATTCCTTTTCAGATGAAGGAATACTGTTCTTCAAGTAGCATTTTCATAATCAAGTTTCGAAGAGAGATAAAAGCAAGTTTCATTCAGGTTGGGCCTCTAGCACTTAAGGTTGCAAGCTTTGAAACAATCCTGACCCTGATCCTGATCAAAGCCACACCTCCACGACAACCACTAGTGGATCATTATTTGATCCTAGGGGAATGGTCGCCGCTAGGGAATTTCCGACCATTGAACGGCCAAACCAGCAAAACGCGTAGTACGATACAAAGCTCCAATCGCAGGTCAACAATTATAATTTTGATTCGTCACGCACGTCAGTCCTTACCCCTTGTCAAGTTGCCCTGTTTGTGTTGTCACAGACAGCAAATAATGGAGGTGACGCGGAGTTCGAACATAAACCACATCTGCCTCTCACCATTACCATACCATCAACAAATACCTCGGCTACTTTTTTTCGAGTTATTTGACATCAACCGGGGGAGGATTTTCCGTAACTTCCACAGGAAATTGGTGGGCAAACATGAAAAGAACGATTAACGGCTCCAAAAAGTTCCTGCATTTTCCAGTGGCTCCAAAAGCCCGGCCTTCAGTGGTAACATATACAAATTTAACTCAATCAACTCACGTCGACTCTTGTATTAGTAAACTGGCACTAAACACAGTTTTTCGAAAGATCCACTGAAACACATAGTAGTTGCCATTGTAAGGCAACAGCTACAATTGACAGAGAAAGATTGCTAAACACTCCAGCCAAAATGAAAGTTTCAGTACTCGAAAAAGAAAAAAACTTCGCTTGTGACCCTGAGATCCTAAGAACACAATTCTTGAGGTATGAGATCTTAGTCAGATTTCCTGGAGAGAGAATAAATAAATTCCTTTCAAGACTGTAAATCCAACATTTAAGATACCAAGCTTTGAAAGACAGCTAGCATTAATGCCAGGTCTACGTTGACAACAGATTTAAATGCTTATTTAGCCAAGACTAGCATAACCAGCCATGGTATTGGGTTTGGTTGGCTGCAACTGATTCAAACAACAAAAATCCAAACCCACCCTAAGAAGTTTCTCCCAGGCTACTGTGCAGATTCCGAAAGAGAAATGCTGGCGTTGACCTGGGCACATATGACCCAACTACTCATGTATAAAAGCACTCCCCATGCTCCTAGACAATTCAAGACAAAATCCAGTTATCCCATATCCTCTTCAACAATCCGAACTATCTTCACCAGTTAGCTCAAATCTTAAGCAGTGGTTGTGGCGCCAGTGCTCAAAGATCAGAAGAGAGGTTAATGTAAGTCAACTATACTACCTCCCTTTAACTTCTTCTATGTTCCTAGCGGGGAAGAGATTATGTTGCTGTCTTGTAATGCAAATAATGCAATAACTTATCCATCCTTCAAGTGTAAAGAAAAAACCGTCTGAGATGAAATTAAATCGAGAGGAAAAAGAAGTTGAGGCAATCAGCCCACCAACAATAATTGGTGACAACATCATATTTCTTAGATACGGAGTAACTTTCAATATATTGGCATATTAAAGTTAGCTTTCGGCAAATCACAAAGCTTCCTGAACCAAATTATAATTATTATATTTGAAAATATACAAAGAATAATTCAGCAAATATGATAACCTATTATGGAAATAAACGGAAAACCCAGCAATATGTTAACCTATTAAGCAGATAGTTAATGATTCGGTCATCTGTTGGCCAGTTAGTCATAGCTTGTATGGATTTCACTATTTCATACAGGAGGATTACCTATATGTAGTTATGTACACCATTTTCTTGTATAGTGCTGCTGCAGCACACACATAATTTGCCTGCAAAAAGTGACTGGCAATGAATTTATTTTTTAATCTGAAAGCTGTTGTAACATTGATTCATACCTTCACAGTTTCAAGACAGAGATAAGAATGGGTAAACTAGTTGCAGCAATAGGCAAGTTGCTCTGCTGTGTACAAGTGGACCAGTCAACAGTAGCCATCAAGGAACGATTTGGGAAATTTGAGGATGTGCTTGATCCGGGGTGTCACTGTGTGCCATGGATTATCGGAAGCCGTGTCAGTGGTAAGCTTACACTTAGGCTTAGGCAAATGGATGTTCGCTGCGAGACAAAGACAAAGGTACTCTTATATTTCACTTCTTGAATTATCCATTCAAAACACCCCCATGCATCACACAAACTTGTAGAGATCACATTAGTTTATGCGATCTATTTTCTGCTGACACCATGCATCCTCTTACAGGATAACGTTTTTGTTACAATTGTTGCATCCATTCAATACCGAGCAATGGAGGACAAAGCAAATGATGCGTATTATAAGCTGAGCAACCCAAAATCTCAAATCCAATCTTATGTCTTTGATGGTAAGGATTATCCTCTTAAAATATAGTAATTTCTGGAAATTCTCATGAATCGAAGAAATTTTTCTATATGTAAATGCTAAAAATCTTCTCCAAGTGATTCTTAACAAGGGTATATGATCTTGCAGTTATCAGAGCAAGCATTCCCAAACTACAACTGGATGATGTTTTTGAGCAAAAGAATGACATAGCAAAATCTGTGGAGCAGGAGCTTGAGAAAGCTATGTTTGCTTATGGCTATGAGATTGTGCAGACACTAATTGTTGATATAGAGCCAGATGAAAAGGTTAAAAAGGCTATGAATGAAATTAATGCCGGTAAGCATTTGCCTACTTGAGTAGAGCTTAGTTTGGAGTATGAACTGCTAAAATCTAGCATCAACGCAGGTGTTCCATGTATGTATTGCTAACAAACCTTAGGAGTAGTTCACGTTAGGGTGTTGATATAGCTGATCTAAAACCCTAATGTTTTATCTAAGCAGTTTGATGTATATGTATAACCATTTCTTTTTATTACGCTGTTCAGCTGCAAGAATGCGTGTTGCGGCAAATGAAAAGGCAGAGGCAGAAAAGATCGTTCAAATCAAGAGAGCTGAGGGAGAGGCTGAAGCTAAGTATCTCTCTGGCCTTGGAATTGCAAGGCAGCGTCAGGCAATAGTTGATGGCCTCAGAGACAGTGTGCTTGGCTTTTCTGGCAATGTGCCTGGGACTTCCGCTAAGGATGTGATGGACTTGGTTCTGCTCACTCAATACTTTGACACCATGAAAGAGATCGGTGCTTCATCCAAATCTTCTGCAGTTTTCCTCCCGCACGGCCCAGGTGCTGTTGCAGACATTGCCAGTCAGATTCGCAATGGATTTCTTCAGTCGTCCACACATAATGCCTGAACTGAACCCATGTGTACAAGAATTTGAATTGGTGAGGTCATTCCTACAGGCTCCTGGTTTGACATAAGAAAATGGTCCTTTAAGCGCGTGATAATATTGTGTGAGTTTGTTTTTTTGAAACGTTATTGTGTGAGTTTGTGACTTGTGAGATATCTACAAAAGCTTGTAAAATGGTTTGTATTTTATAATGTATCAGCTAGTCCTTAGATGTCCGTAGATAAGTGCCTAAATATATAGAAAATGGAGCATGGGGACTAAAGTGGATGTATTGAATGATTGTTGTGTGGCTATACTTGGGCTTCTGAGAAAATATGTTTCCACATCTTCTTTAAATTTAATATATAGCTTTGGTTTCGTATATTTCAGCGATAATTATACAATAACTCATCTTAGTCTCACTGAATTTCCTCAGCTAGCACCACTCACAATCAAAACATGCAGTTTGAATCAAACTAAGAAACGGAGATCAAGTTAAATAATTTAAAACTTGTAATCAGAAGCATCAGTGTTAGTGGATCATTAAATTAGCTCAGTACGTTGCACAGCTTAAATCAAACGGCACTATTTTGGGTGGGAAAGTGAACAGTTATCAGTCAAGATATGAATATTAGCTTAACCTCACCAACCAAAAAGAGTTTTTTTCAACACAGTACAACGCAAGCGCTCATATATATGCCCATACACAACCAAAAAGAGTTAGCAAGGCTATAACTCAAATTGGCCAATTTGGCAAGACATGATCCATTTCGCACCACCACATATCATTTCAGACACCGAGTGAGGATAAACTCACACTGAAGAGATCATTGGATCATTGTCTGTAGTAAACTTAAGCACATTTTGAACTACATAGGTGCACAGGATAGTCATTGGCAGTATGATAATTAGCGGCACGGGAGATGATCAACTCCTGGACTGGATCGATCAGGGGAAAAGGCCCCAACACTGACGCATAATAAAATTGCAATATAGTATATACCTAACAGCCAAGATGGGCTTCAATAAGGTCGGCCCTCCTCGGGATAGCCCTCTTCCGGCCAGTACCTCAGCCACGAGAACATGGGCCCCTTGGCCATCGCCAGCTCCAGGATGTCAGCGCCGGCGACCCCCGGGTCCACGTCCCTCCCAACCAACCTCACCGCCTCCACTAGCGGGTCGTGCTGGTGTCCCCCTCCCTGCGCGCCGGCCGCTGAACCAACCGGCGCCTTGCCCTTCCTGCTCCCCGCGCCGCGCGCGCCTCGGTTCCCGCTGGATGAAGGAGGGAGGAGGAGCGTTGGAGGAAGGGAGCGAGGAGCGGCCGCAGCAACAGAAGATGAGGCCTCGGAGGCGGGCGGCGTCGGCGGTGGCGGTGGCGGTTTCGACATGGTTTCTCCCGGAAGGAAGAGGGAGAGTTGTTTTTTTTTTGAGGTGTAGAAGAGTGAGAGGTTGGGGAGGGGCGCTTTGGCTCCCGGGTCCAAATGAACCTGGAATCTGGGTCGTGCGTTTGCGCTGTAGATGTGTGCCAGACATTATTCAAATCGAAATACAGGTACATAATATGATGGAATGCACAAGCGTGGGGCCTGTACGTATAGCGTCAGACAACGGCCGGCCTGGCCCCGTGGATACGCCGTTAACGGCGGGTCAGCGCGCAGCCGTTTCTCGCTCGGCCTGCGCCGTGTACTCGCATCTGTTCGGTACTGTGCGCTGCTGGACCCATGAGTCAATCCGTGCTGGAATGAATGCATCCTCGTCCACAAGTTTCGGCCTCTGTTTTGGGGCAAAGGGGATCGAGCCGAGGGGGTGAAATTTGAGTTGGGTGGGCGGCGGCGGCGTGGTTCTCCGATTTGCGGCGGCGCATGTCTATGGATTTCCCATCTCCCCGGTAGACAGGTAAGAAGAGCACTACCTGGAAAAGAATTGTTCTTTCTTTCGATTTACTATCGAGCATTCAGTTCTAAGCTTAGAGAGGGTGGTTCAATGCTCGTAGGTTGCCAATCTTCCCCGATGAGGCGGCAAGGGCGGCGGGGGTCTGGCCGGTGTAGTGACCGGTGTAGCTTCCCAATGGTGACGAACTTCCCCGTGCCCCCAGTGGACAGGTAAAATGATGATTTATTTTCTTGATGTGTTTACTTTCTTTGTTGGATCCCTTCTGTAATCTCCTGATTTGTGCTCGCAAAATCGTCTCAAGGCCACCTGTCGGTGTCAAAACCGGCGGATCTCGGGTAGGGGGTCCCGAACTGTGCGTCTAGGCGGATGGTAACAGGAGACAAGGGACACGATGTTTTTATCCAGGTTCGGGCCCTCTCGATGGAGGTAAAACCCTACTCCTACTTGATTGATATTGATGATATGGATAGTACAAGAGTGGATCTACCACGAGATCAAGGAGGCTAAACCCTATAAGCTAGCCTATGGTATGATTGTTGTAATGGATGTTCGTCCTACGGACTAAAACCCCTCCGGTTTATATAGACACTGGAGAGGGCTAGGGTTACACAGAGTCGGTTACAATGGTAGGAGATCTACATATCCGTATCACCAAGCTTGCCTTCCATGCCAAGGAAAGTCCCATCTGGACACGGGACGAAGTCTTCAATCTTGTATCTTCATAGTCTTGGAGTCCGGCCGATGATGATAGTCCGGCTGTCCGGACACCCCCTAGTCCAGGACTCCCTCAGTAGCCCCTGAACCAGGCTTCAATGACGATGAGTCCGGCGCACATATTGTTCGGCATTGCAAGGCGGGTTCCTCCTCCGAATTGATTCATAGAAGATTGTGAACACCAGGATAGTGTCCGGCTCTGCAAAATAAATTCCACATACTACCGTAGATAGAATAATATATACACAAGCTCAATCTGCTGACGTATTTTGTGGCGTGACGTCACACCACTGCCAAGCCTTTACTTGAATTGTTTTTACTATACCACCTCAACGCGTTTAGCGGAGCGGTTTTCTTGGCACGTCTTGTCGAAGCAGAGATCGTGTTCCCCTTATTCCGGGATTCCCATCAATACGGACGTGGGTAACCCAACCGCACCCGTTGCCACGCCCCCTCTATCGAAGGCGAGTCCCAAACGGTCACGGGGACGACTCTTGGTATTCTCCCTCTTTATAATGGGACCAAGACTCGTTTCTTTTCTTCAATCCTCAATCGAATCTGCCCCTCGCCCCGAGTTCCAACACCCAGAGCCTCAGATTCGAGCGTCTCGGACCTTCAACGATGTCCGGCTCCGACCTACAAGGCCGGTGGATGCCCTCCTCCATCACGGAAGAGGACGTGCAAAAGCTGAGAGAAGCAAAGTACCCGACTTACGAGATTTCGCATAGGTTGCCCGCCAAAGGGCAAGTCATTCCCACTCCCGAGCCCGGCAAAAGCGTCGTGTTTGTGTCCCACCTCCGCCGGGGTTTAGGCTTCCCGATGGATCCTTTTGTGAGAGGGCTCATGTTTTACTATGGGTTGGAATTCCACGACTTGGCTCAGGAGTCCATCCTCCATATCTCATCATTCATTGTCGTCTGCGAAGCCTTCCTCCGCACTACCCCTCACTTCGGCTTGTGGCTCAAAACCTTCAATGTGGAGCCGAAGATGATCGAGGGGCGTCAAGCAGAGTGCGGCGGGGCGGCTGTAAGCAGGAGGGCCGATGCTCCATGGCCCGAGGGCTCTTTCCAGGAGAAGCTCGGCTTGTGGCAACAGGAGTGGTTCTACATAACCACTCCCAAGGGCAGCAGGCAGAAGCCGCCGCCCATCTTCCGCTCGGGCCCTCCACAGCGGCTGATGTCATGGGTCAGCCAAGGGCTCAACTGGGGGCCGTCAAAGGACGTACCCCTATTGCAGGGCCGGATTCGAGACCTCCAAGAGAGGGAGATCAATCTGGTCGTAGTGATGCAGGTTATGCTGATTCGGCGTCTCCTGCCCTGCAAGCGTCGCCCCCTCCGTCAGTGGGAGTTCAATCCAGAGGGGCCACGAGCTCTTCAACACTTTATGGGTACGACACCCGTGGAGATGTATAAATCATTCTTCGGATCACAAGAAGTGTTTCCGGAATTGACCGAGGATGTCGGCCTAAGCTGCAACCGCCCGGATGCTCAGGTAAGTAACCTTGTGTCCAGACACACCATTTGTTTGCGCCTTCTTGAATTTGCTTTTTAACCAATCGTCCCTTGAATAGGAGTGGGTAGCGCAAGCGAAACTGATACGGAGTCCGGCCCCCCTCCCGGAGACCGCGCCGGATCCCGTGCTGGTCAGGATGCTGGAGGTTGCGCCTTCAGAGGAAGGCGAAGGGGAAAACAGAGGAACTACCACCTCTACTAAGGAGGCTTTTGAGAAAGGGGGGATCGAGAATCCCTCCTTCCAAGGAGAGAAGAGGACCGCTTCCGAAAACCCGGAGGCCAAGGCCTCGAAGCGGGGGAAGAGATCTTCACCAGAGGGTCCTGCGTCTGGGGAGGCCTCGGCCGCACTATCTCCCCTAAGGAATCAGCCCTCCAGCGAGTCGTAAGTGGAAAAAAGGGGGGTTCTGTAATAAGAGACATCCCTATTTTTTCTTCTGAGGATAACCGAAGTTTTTACCTTGTAGTTCGGGCGTCTATCTCAGAAGGTCACCGTACATTGATGAGTATGGTGATTGGAAGAATTTCGTCCGCCGAAGGCGGGTTGCATGATGCCGTCAGAAGTTTGTTGGCGGGGTTTGAGGTACGTAAAAATGACATACCTTTTGACAGTTTTACACATAAGGTGCGCCCTGTATAGATAGTAGCCCCTGAGACTCGGTATGCTGTCGAAAGCGACAACGTGCCGAGGATCAAAATCGCAGGTATTAATTTTTGCCTTTCCTATGCAGGTGGCGGATAGTCCGGTGGCCGGCCGGACTGATGGAGTTGCCGAACTAAAGCGGCAACTCGATGTTGCGGATGCGGATATCGCGCTGGTCAATAAGCGACTTGACGAGTCACAAGGTAGGTTGTTTCTCCGTGGTCACCTAGTAAGGGAGCCGAAGCTCACTCCTTACCACATGTGTGTTTGATGCAGATGGTGCCGCTGCTGTGGAGGACCTTCGAGCAGAGCTTGCTCGAGCCAAGGAGCAGGCCAGGAGGAGTGATGCGGCTGCCTCGAAGGCGGCCGAAGAGCTAGAAGCCGAAAGGGCTGCTCACTGCCGAAGCAGGGAGGAGATGGCCAAAATGGCTGTGAAGCTGAAAGATGTTACCGATCGCTATGAGGTTCTTGAAAAAGAACGCCGAGCGGAGCAAGAAAGCCTGAAGAAGGTCATCGCCGAAGCCAAGGATGCCCGTTCTGCAATGAGGGCTATAAAGGAGGAGCTGCGTCAGGCTGGAGATATTGCGGCTGGCAAGCCTTTTCTGTTGCGTGGGAGGTTCACAGATCCGAAGTATGCTCAGCTAGGCCAGTTGTGGGGTCCAGAGGATTCTTATATGGATTTAGCGGCGAGTGCGGCAGATGCTGTCGTGCACTTCCGAAGTCAAAAGGATCACGAGACGGAAGAGCTTTTTTGGTCTCAATTCCACAGTCTGGAGCGTTCACTTCCGCTGACCGATCGGTTGGCTGAGTGGGCTGAGCTGAATAGATTATCCGGACTTGCCATGACGGATATCGTGGCTCATGTCTGGCTGGATAGGCCCAAGCCGAAGAGTTATTTTGGCTTATTGCAGCAATTCTTTGGGGTGGTGCCGCATATCAAGGCAATGAAGCAGTCGGCCTGCATAGAGGGTCCACGGATGGCCCTTGCCCGTGTGAAGACATACTGGACGGAGATGGATGCCACCGCTGTTGCAACCCGGGGTTCGGACGAGAGCCGGTTACCCGCCGAGCACTATTTTGGGGAAGTTCTGCGTGGTGCTCGTGTAATTGAGTCGCAGTGCTCAAAAAATGTCATGTTCAAATGATCTTTATGTTTTGTAAAACGATATTTATAATATAAGCGCTTTTTATACTTGTGCATTCAAGTATTGAAATATCTCCTGTGCGGCCGTTAATGTATACTTGTGTATAACCAGAAAGATGGCAGTCTTCGGCTTCAGCCCCCACGCACATAGTGCGGGGGTGTTTGCAAAGTAGCACATTTTCACACTTAATCCAACGTCTTGGTCCTGTGAAGGAGGTGGTAGCGTAGCAAACGAGGCAACCGGACTATAATGCTTTATCACTTTCACTTAGCCATAGGAGTTCGAAGGTGGGGCTACGACATAGCCCCTAGGGGCACCGCGCTCTTCGAATTCGGGGCGTGTATGTGCCTGACCGGGAAACGGTCCTTCGTCAAAGCGGAGGAATTCTAAACATTCTGGTAGTCGATCGAGTGGTTGACCAGTCTCTCGCTATATCATGACAGTCAGTTTTCGGCTTTCTCTACTGAGGTGCTCGCCCGGCCGAACCGGGGCACAATCGTAGTAGTTCTCCTGGTGCCGCGTTAGCCGATGATACGGAACGTAAGGCAGCAAAACACAGGAGCCGGGCAAACCCAACATTTGACCAAAGACATGATTCGGAGCTGATGCATATAAGGCCTAACCCGAGACGCCGAACACTCCCTAAGGTATTCGGTCTTTATGATAACGGGCAGATCAATGCCCTAAACCCCTGGTGTCCAGGTACAGGCGAAAATTTCTGACGCGGCCGATGCCAAAACGCCAGTCTCCTCGTCGGTTATGGTGAAAAACCGGTGGATGTGAATCAACAAGAGACAGTAAGAAAGGTTTACACAGGGTCTTAATCTGAAAAGAATCCTTGCCACGGGTCCCTGCTACACGTCTGCGCCTGTGTCTCCATTGTGCCGTATCCTGGATGGGTGTACACGCTGTTCATCTGTAAAAGAGAGGAACTTAGTTTGAAAAGAAATCGTGCAAAAAATTTATTGAAAGCAAAGTATGAATGAATGAATAAAACTGAGCTTTTATTGGCTCTTGATTGCTTATACGCACAGCCCCTTGTGAAGGGGTGTGCGGCTAGGGAGCCCCTAGTTTATTTATGCCGGACTCGCCTAGCCGTGTCCGGGGTCTTGAACGACCTTTTAATGAGATGATGCCGCGTGGACCGGGCATTTTAAGTGTAAGAGATGCGTAGTGCGGTATTGCGTTAAAGCGGGCGAAAGCTTCGCGTCCCAATAGTGCTTGATGGCTACTTTTGAATGGGGCGACATGGAAGATTAGCTTTTTGCGACGGAAGTTGTCGGGTGATCCGAACACAACTTCTAGTAGTAAGGAGCCCGTGCACTTGGCGTAAGGGCCTGGCGTCACTCCTTTGAAGGAAGTGCGGCTATGGAGAATTTTAGTAGGGTCTATCCCCAACTTGCGGATTGTGTCCGGATATAGCAGGTTTAAATCGCTGCCGCCATCCATTAGGACTTGTGTAAATTGTAGTCCGTCGATTATAGGATCCAATACCAGAGCAGTCCATCCTGCATTTCGAACGCTTCTGGAATAGTCCAGGTGGTCGAAAGTAATTGGTTTTGACATCCAATCTCGGGGTTCCGCTGGGGTGGACCGTGCGACACGTACTTCAGCGGGTGCTGCACTATTGTTCCGTAGTATCACATGAAGTGAGTTTACTGTTTTGACTTCTTGTGGGAAAGTCTTTTGTTTTCCGGCGCTCTGCTGGTGGGGTTCGTCGTCATCCTCGCTTGGCGCGTCGAGCCCCTTGTGTTCGGCGTTGAGTCGGCCGGACTGTTTGAAGACCCAACAATCTCGATGGATGTGGTTCGCAGGCTTCCCGGGGGTACTGTGGATTTGACATATCCGATCCAAGATTTTGTTTAGGTTAGATAGCTCGTCACTGTTGTCCTTAAGAGGCAGTGTTTTGTTATTCGGCCGCGAGCTTTTGAATCCGGCGTTGACCGCCGTGTTCTTTGGGCTCTTTTCTTTATTTCGGCGCTGGTCTTTTCTGCGCCGTGATTTTCCGTTTCCATCTCTGATCTCGGATGTACTCGGGTCGCTAGTGCTGCATCTTGCTAGCCAGCTATCTTCTCCCGCGCAAAAGCGGGTCATGTGGCTTGTTAGCGCGGCCATTGTTCTCGGCTTCTCTTGGCCGAGGTGTCTGGCGAGCCATTCGTCTCGGACATTATGTTTAAAAGCTGCTAAGGCTTCGGCGTCCGGAAAGTCGACTATTTGGTTCATTTTTGTGAGGAACCTGTTCCAGAATTTGTGCGCTGACTCTCCGGGCTGTTGAGTTATGTGACTTAAATCATCTGCATCCGGAGGGCGGACATAAGTCCCTTGAAAATTTGCTCTAAACGCGTCCTCGAGCTCTTCCCAGCTTCCAATGGTATTTTCTGGGAGGCTTTTGAGCCAATGCCGAGCTGGCTCTTTGAGCTTGAGGGGTAGGTATTTTATGGCGTGGAGATCGTCTCCTCTAGCCATATGTATGTGCAGGATGTAATCCTCGATCCAGACTCCGGGGTCTGTTGTTTCGTCGTATGCCTCTATGTTTACGGGTTTAAACCCCGCTAGAACTTCATGATCCAACACCTCATCGGTGAAACATAGTGGGTGTGCGGCGCCCCTGTATTTAGGTGTGCCGTTATCTTCGAACACGCCACGTGTTGTGTTGCTTCCTGGGGCCCTCTTCTTTGGCCCATAAGTAGACCTGACCGGGCCATCCGTTTTGCGAGGATATTTATGTGTGTCATGTGCCGGCTTATGTGCGGCGCCACTTGCCGCTCTTGGCCTGTCATCTGGTCGTCTATCCGGCCAGGCGGCCTCTTTGCATTTTGATTGTGGGGGCTCTACGGCCTCCTCGTCGAATTCGGGCAGCAGCTTACGCTTCGGGTAGCTCTTTGTTTGGTGGCTATTGCCATATTTGTCCACGGTCTTGAGTACTTTGCTCCACCTCATTCTGAGTACTTTGCTCCACCATATTGCCATATTTGTCCACGGTCTTGCAGTTCTTGTGCTCCGGTGGTGTGTCCGGCGTGAGATCGTCTAGACTGTTGTTTTCGCCGAGGATGCGTTGATTATCCGATTCATCTTGTTCGGATGGCTGCGTGGTTGCATGTTCGTCGCCCACTGGTTTACCCTGCTCTGTGGCTGGGTCGTTATGAGTGTTGTTGTTATCGAGGCGGGACTTGGGGCGGCGCTTGCATCGCCGTTTTGGTTGTTTGTCTTGGGAATTATCCTTCGCCGCGTCCCGTTGTTCCTCGTTATCGCTCCCTTTTGGGGTGTCCACCATATATACATCATGAGTTGAGGTGGCCTTCCAGTGCTCGGTAGGCGCTGGTTCTTGGTCGTCTCCGGTGTCGTCGTCCATACCGTCGATGTCTTCGGAGTCGTAGGCTAGCATGTCGGTTAGATCGTTGACAGTGGCTACAAAGTGGGTGGTGGGTGGGCTTTGAATTTCTTCGTCGTCCGCATCCCAACCATCCTGACCGCAGTCCGGCCAGGGCTCTCCTGATAACGAGAGATACTTTAGCGAATTCAGGATGTCGCCAAAGGGTGAGTGCTAAAAGATGTCCGCAGCGGTGAACTCCATGATCGGCGCCCAATCGGATTCGATTAGCAGGGGTGTAGGAGGTTCGGAGTCCGGCAAGGAGTCCGGCACCTCGGAGTCACGAGCTTTGCAAAGGACAAGGTCAGTATTCGGCTCCATCGCCGTAGAGATTGCAGCTCCCGAGGTGGTGTCCAGCCACCTGTCCTCGATCTGCACGGTCGGCTCCGAACTAGGGGTCGGAGCGGACCCATGTGCGGCCTCTAGGGTATTGTCCGGTGGCAGAGCTAAATCATGCCCATCATGACAGCATGGCACGCTCGGCTATGGCTCGAATCCATCGAAGATCAAGTCTCCGCGGATGTCAGCCGTGAAGTTTAGGCTTCCAAACCTGACCTGATGGCCAGGGGCGTAGCTTTCGATCTGCTCCAGACGGCCAAGCGAATTGGCCCGCAGTGCAAGGCCGTCGAATACGAAGATCTGTCCGGGGATAAAAGTCTCACCCTGGACTGCGTTGTTGTTGATTGAAGAAGCCATCAAGCCTATCGGTGACGACACAGAGGAACTTTCAATGAAAGCACCAATGTCGGTGTCAAAACCGGCGGATCTCGGGTAGGGGGTCCCGAACTGTGCGTATAGGCGGATGGTAACAGGAGACAAGGGACACAATGTTTTTACCCAGGTTCGGGCCCTCTCGATGGAGGTAAAACCCTACTCCTGCTTGATTGATATTGATGATATGGGTAATACAAGAGTGGATCTACCACAAGATCAAGGAGGCCAAACCCTAGAAGCTAGCCTATGGTATGATTGTTGTAATGGATGTTCGTCCTACGGACTAAAACCCCTCCAGTTTATATAGACACCGGAGAGGGCTAGGGTTACACAGAGTCGGTTACAATGGTAGGAGATCTACATATCTGTATCGCCAAGCTTGCCTTCCACGCCAAGGAAAGTCCCATCCGGACACGGGACGAAGTTTTCAATCTTGTATCTACATAGTCTTGGAGTCCGGCCGATGATGATAGTCCGGCTATCCGGACACCCCCTAGTCCAGGACTCCCTCACCACCCATTTTCGCGAACAGGTGTGCAGCACAGCCATTCTAATGGACATGGTCGGTGGTGGTGTGCGGGCGATGGATGAATCCGGAGGTAGATCTAGATGGGGATGGAAGAAGCGGGGAACAGTGGCAGGATGGCGAGCGTGGTGAGGGGCCGAGTAGTGGTCCGCCCTACGGCGAGCAATTATTCATGCAGGACATGGGGGCGTGACCGATTTCAGTGTGAGTGAGGGGGGACAACAAAGAGGTGATTGAGCAATGCGACGCCCAGATTAACAAGAAGGCGGATCAAGATGTTGTCATTGCAGAACAGGGGGGAATGGTGATGTAACTTCTGCTTAATTGGTCTACTAGTTTGGTAACTTATTTGCCTGGTAATTGCAATGGGTTTATGACATCATGTTGGTTATACAAGATGTTGTTATGTGAATGATGATGGATGCAGTAACTAAAGGGTTGCAACTGAAATGACTGAAGCAAAATAGGAGTTCAATACTAGAGGACATGTTCAACAAGGTTGGGATATAAAAGAAAAAATTGCAGTTCTGCTTTGGGTGCAAGCTGTACCCAGATGTTATGCACATGTCGCCATGTTGCCTGCAATTAAATGTATGTGTATTAGGCCCGGAAAAAAGCATTAGCATATTATTAAAAAAATCTATTTGGCAAGTGAATTGGCTGAATTTATTTTTTCCAGGTGGTGGTGGAGGAGTCTCCCGGGGTGTAGCTGTTAAAGATTGCCGTGGTAGCTCCTCGCCTGGTATATCAGGAACTGATGGTACAGTCGACAGCCTTGTTGATTCACAAATATCATTCATCTCACATGCTAGTTGTTCTTGTTCGGGAGAGTATATAAGGTTGCTGACATCATGTGGTCTGTTAGGTTTTGCCATGGATGTCGACCATGATGAAAGGAAAGATGGCGCCGCAATAGGTGCTGGCTCTGGTGGATGTGTGCCAGCCCTGGAGACGGGGAATGGGGCTGGTGTAGGCGTTGAGCATCTGCCCGGGTCCAGGACAGCATCCATTCGCTCATGCCCATTGTCCACAATGAAGAAGAGGTTGATCTGCCTGACGATGAAGTTGGTTTCTCCGTGCGGTCAATGTTTACAGAAGCATGTTATGATATATGAATTCAAACAAGTAACATCATATTGTATTTTGTGGAGTTGTTTCCACACAAAAAAAATCTGATTTGCTAACTCGATGAATTTTTTTTATTACAGGTGGATAAACCTATTGACACTAATGAGGAAATGGAAGATGAACCTCCAATATTTCTTGAAGAGGAGGCTGGTCCTAGTAAGAAAAATAAGAAACGGAAATGCAAGACAATAAAGCAGACTCAATGCAAGGCAAAAATGTTGGTGAAGCTGCTAGATGGGTGATGGGAGGTGATGCACTTTGTTCGTGACCACAATCATCCTCTGGTGAACAAACCTTCATTGTCCAAATACTTGAGATCCCACCAAGGCATCTCTCCTGATGAAAAGGAGCTTTTGCGCATTTTGTATAACTACAACTTGACTACATGTGTGTTTCTATATCCCTTACAGAATTAAGTTTCCCTCTAGGCAATCCAGTGTGCAATTGTTACGGTACTCATGTGCAACTAAAATGTCTTAAGTGTGCAACTAGTGTCCAACTTCCCATGTTGTTTCTATATCACTTTGGTGCTTGTTGTGCAACTAGATTACCTTCACTATGCAACTACACAATGTCCTGTGTGCAAAGTGCAAGTGTTTTTAAAGGTGCAGCTAGGTGTCCATTTCCTGCAATTATCTTCTGTGCCAACACATGTCCTATTACTATGCAGCTGGATGTGTGCATTCGTGCGACTAAAAAAAGATATATTGTTTCTTTTTGTATTATGCAGGACGTATGATGCATATAATGGCAGAGATCTATGGATCTGAGATCATGGTGTCATTCGGACCAAAGGCAATAACAAATCTGTGTACATGTTTCCATAGAGATGACACAAAGGAGGGTTACATGATTGAGACAATTGCGCACTTCAAGGATATACAGAAAACCGATGCAGACTTATTCTATAAGGTAAAAAATGATGAAGAAGACAGAGTTGTGAACATATTTTGGGTGGGTGACTTGGCTCGAAAAGCTTATGCGGAGGCGTACCACGAATGCATATCATTTGACACCACCTACATGACCATCATGTATAATATGCCGTTCGCGCCCTTCATCGTAATAAACCGACATGGCCAATCTTTCATGTTGGGTTGCGCGTTTGTGAGGCAGGAGTCGGCATCGAGCTTTGATTGGGTCTTCCAAGCATCCCTAGAGGCTATGGATGGCAAACCTCCTGATAACTTCATAACTGATCAGGATGGTGTGATGAAGCAGTCAATAGAGAGCATATTTCCAACCACTGTGCATCGCTATTGTCGATGGCATATCATGAAAAAAACTCAGGAAAAATTTGGTTGGCTGCTGTGGCGGAATCCAGGCCTGCATGATGATTTCAACTAGTGTGTTGACTTCAGCTTCAGTCCAGACGAGTTTGAGCATAATTGGGCTAGGTTAGTTATGAAGTACGTGTAGCGACCCGACCTCAGACGATCAAGTCTCTGTGCTTAAGTGTCATCCCTGGATCGTTATGCTGACACACACAGTACTCGAGGATTTATAACAGAGGTAAATCACATGTATGAAGTAACATAAATACTATTACCTCAATCCATAAAGCAGAAGAAACAACAAGGTTGTGGATTCCCATCAACACCAACGACAAAGTTGAGTGTAGAAATCGTAACCCTAACGTATCACTTACTCGTCGTAAGATTCCTGCAACATGAGACGTTGCAGCCATGTAGGTCAGTACATTGAATGTACTGGCAAATTCACACCATAGGATAATGATGAATAATAGCTATCACTACATGCATATTTGGCTGGAGGAGGCTCTAAGTTTAGTTTTGCATAAAGCCAATTTTTTCCTACAACAAAGCAATATATTTTATTTAACTACCAAGTTGGTTGAAAATTATTGAGAAGGTTCCTCCAACTCAATCCCAAATAATAGTTATAACCCAACAAATTAATTAAGTAAAGTGTTGAGATCAAATCAATAATTCAAGTACCAGATACTCAAGATGTCCATAACCGGGGACACGGCTAATCATGATTATTTTGTACACTCTGCAGAGGTTTGCACACTTTTCCCCACAAGACTCGATATCCTCCGTTGTATTTCTCGCACTGCATGATGTTTGAGAAATGGATGATCGAGACATAGTCTTTCAGAAGCATTTACTCTCTACGACAGGCAGACCGGTACACCTACAATCCCCCTACATCTGCTAGTCCACCTCTTCAAGAGCTCACACAACTTACTCAACTATGCCAGAGCCCATAATAGCTTGTGGATGCACATAGAAGTTTATAGCATGAATAATCTTATGATCCCTTTGAGCCTGGGTGGCATTCCATAGGGTGATCACACGGGTACTCCGGGATCCCCTTGGGCAAGCACTGGGTTCTCTAGGTGCCCGGGCAAACCACTGGGTGCTCCAGGGTGCCCTAACCAATCCACCCAGATGTGTATTAAAGTAGCCACCTTACGTTAAACCCTTAATTAACAATATCTCTCACACCTTTCATGAATTCTCCTAAACCAAACCACGTCTACGAGCATAGCATAGTAGTATAAGCATAACATAGTAACACCCAAGGGTTTGAATATAAGACAATAGGTTCCTACCTCATCAACTACTTCCCAGTACCCACATGTTATCAAACCTACTCATGCAATGTTTGAGGGTTGAAACTAATGCATAAAAACTGGGTATGAAAAATATGATCAAAGTGTGAACTAGCCTTGTACTGTTGATGAAGATGGTTCGCACTCATAACTCCTGATAGTTCTATTCGTCACACTCCGTCCAGTCTATCATAAGCAAACAATTGCATACATAAGCACTCAAGCATAAAATTCAAAGAAAAGATCTCGGAAAACTTTGAAAACAAGCTATTAACTTTTGCAACAGAAAACAATTTCTAACAGTACCAAAATTGAGTGAATTTGGCCTTATCAGAAAGTTTTGATCAAGAGCTTAGATTTGCAAAAAGAATCAACTAAATCGGAGTTATAAAACTCAAGTTACGATCAAACAAAGTTCAAATACAAATATGTTTGAATTCAATTTTTAAAACTTTCAAAAACATGTTTAAGTTGTTTACCTGGATAGATGAGATCATAACAAAAAAGTGAGCGTTGGTTTCGTTGGATTTGGATAGATGAGTAAAAAGTTGTGACCGTTTTAAGAACAGGGACTAATATGTGAATAAACTAATCACAAACGGGTCCCTCATAGAAAAAAATAAAACGAAAAAATCTATTTACGGAACGTTTGCTACCGAATGCTAACAAACAAAATTCGTTCGCTCCAGAGCCTAAACTAACGAACATGCACTAATTAAACAAAAACGTTTTGAATAAAAAAAATAAAAATGCGATCTAATCCTACCGTTGATCCTAGATCTAACGAACAAGAGAGGGCGGGGAGTTACCGAGGCGGCGGTAGCGAAGTCCGACGACGCGGGACGGAGGCAGCGGCTCGGCTCCGGTCGGGGCGGCGGCTCCGGTCGTTGGGGCAGGCGGCGAAGAGCACGGGGAGGCACGGCGCGACGAGGTGAAGGCGAAGGCAGCGTCAGCGGCGGTCGAGGGAGGCGGGACGGTGCGAGGCGACGACAGCGGAGCTCGGTGAAGCTCGCAACTCCAGCGAGAGCTGTGTGAGGCGAGGAGGCGGTGGCGACTACGCGGGGCGGCGGCGACGGCTGTGCGGGGCGCGGCAGCGGCGCGGCGGTGATACGTCTCCGTCGTATCTATAATTTTTGATTGTTCCATGCCAATATTATTCAACTTTTATATACTTTTGGCAACTTTTTATACTATTTTTTGGGACTAACATATTGATCCAATGCCCAGTGCCAGTTCCTGTCTGTTGCATGTTTTTTGTTACGCAGAAACCCAATATCAAACGGAGTCCAAACGGGATAAAAACAGACAGAGATTTTTTTTGGAATATTTATGATTTTTGGGAAGTAAAATCAACGCGAAACAGTGTCCGCGGTGGACACGAGACAGGGGGCCGCACCCCAGGGAGGCAGGCGCGACCTGGGATCTCTTGGGCCACCCGTAAGGCGGTTGACGCTCTTCTTTTGGCGCAAGAAAGCTAATTTTATGAGAAAGATCTGGGCGAAAGATTCACCCCAATCGGAGTTACGGATCTCCGGATATTTAAGAAACGGTGAAGGGGTAGAATCTGAGAATGCAGAAACAGAGAAATAGATCCAATCTCGGAGGGGCTCTCGCCCCTCCCAAGCCATGGGAGCCAAGGACCAGAGGGGAAACCCTTCTCCCATCTAGGGAGGAGGTCAAGGAAGAAGAAGAAGAAGGGGGGCTCTCTCCCCCTTGCTTCCGGTGGCGCCGGAGCGCTGCCGGGGGCCATCATCATCACCGCGATGTTCACCAACAACTTCACCGCCTTCATCACCAACTCTTCCTCCCTCTATGCAGCAGTGTAACCTCTCTCTTACCCGCTGTAATCTCTACTTAAACATGGTGCTCAACGCTATATATTATTCCCCAATGATGTATGGCTATCTTATGATGTTTGAGTAGATCCGTTTTGTCCTATGGGTTAATTGATGATCGTGATTGGTTTGAGTTGCATGTTTTATTATTGGTGCTGTCCTATTGTGCCCTCCGTGTCGCGCAAGCGTGAGGATTCCCGCTATAGGGTTTGCAATATGTTTATAATTTGCTTATGGTGGGTTGCGTGAGTGACTGAAACACAAACCCGAGTAAGTAGGTTGTTTTTGTATGGGATAAAAGGGGACTTGATACTTTAATGCTATGGTTGGGTTTTACCTTAATGAATCTTTAGTAGTTGCAGACGCTTGCTAGAGTTCCAATCATAAGTGCATATGACCCAAGTAGAGAAAGTATGTTAGCTTATGCCTCTCCCTCAAATAGAATTGCAACAATGATTACCGGTCTAGTTATCGATTGCCTAGGACAAATAACTTTCTAACAAAAGCTCTCTACTAATATTTACTTTATTGCATCTTTATCTAAACAGCCCCTACTTTTTATTTACGTGTTCTTTATTATCTTGCAAACCTTTCCAACAACACCTACAAAGTACTTCTAGTTTCATATTTGTTCTAGGTAAAGCGAACGTCAAGCGTGCGTAGAGTCGTATCAGTGGCCGATAGGACTTGAGAGAGTATTTGTTCTACCTTTAGCTCCTCGTTGGGTTCGACACTCTTACTTATCGAAAGAGGCTACAACTATCCCGTATACTTGCGGGTCATCAAGACCTTTTCCAGGCGCCGTTGCCGGGGAGTCATAGCATGGGGTGAATATTCTCGTATGTGCTTGTTTTCTTTATCACTAATTAATTTTTATTTGTTGTTCTTAGTTGTTTTCTATCTTTAGTTATGGATATGGAACACAAAATACCAAAAAAATTAGAGGTACTTGCTACTCATGTAGATGGGGTAACTCCTAAAACCCCCGATTCTCATTATGTGAGAGATATTATGTACTACTTTGATAATCTTGAGAAAACCCCATTCAACTTTATAATGGGAGACACGTTGGATCGACGTGAATACTTTAGGGATTATCGCTCGACACAAAAAGGGAAACTATTATGGGATCAATTTATTATGTTGCGTTGGTATGCCTGGAATCTCTGCTTGAGATATGATACTACTTGTTGCTCTAGAATGAAGGCTCCACAGCTGTCAGGACCCCGACTCGATGTCACATCGATCTAGCCGGTAACACCTCATATCACTTTGCGGCCTCACGCACGGTATCCCCACGGGTGTCGCCTTACCTCTGCCCGGGACCGTTTGCGTCTTTCGGCTCACGTATATGATAGTGTCGCTAGCATCCATATGATAAGGAGCCCGGGCTGACATGACTAGTCGTAAACCCAAAGTGGCACAGACTTACAAGGACAGGCATCCATGACCCAGCTTCGAACGTGTCGGTCATCAGCAAGTGGGTCCGGGCTGTAGCACTGGGCTAGCAGGACTCCGGTAAACCGGGCTGTAGCGGGCTAACAGGACTCCGGTACTCAATGCGTGACATTTCCCCGAAGGGACAGACACAGGAACGAAGAAGGACACATGCCGGCCAGCCTAAGTGTTCCGGAGCAGTAGCAAGCTACCGTGGCTCAGTGGAAACACTAGGAGACATTTCCCGGTAAGAGAGGCTACTAAAGATAAACAACTAGATGGTCAGATCCCACACATACCAAGCATTTCAATAACATACACACAATATGCTCGATATGTGCAATACAACATGGCATCACAAAATGACTCTACGACTCAAGTAGTTTATTCAATAGGCTCCGAGGAGCGAGATATTACAAACATGGGTCTCATGACCCAACACTCAGAGCATACAAGTCAAAGCACAAACGGAAGCTATCATGTCTGAGTACAGACATCTATAAATGAAAAAGGCTGAGAAGCCTGACTATCTATCAGATCCTGCCGAGGGCACAAGATCGTAGCTGAGGTATCAAGCTAAACGTCGAAGTCCAAGCGGAACTACTAGTGAGACTGAAGTCTCTCTGCAAAAACATAAAATAGGCAAACGTGAGTACAAATGTACCCAGCAAGACTTACATCAGAACTAACTACATATGCATCATTATCAACAAAGGGGTGGTGGGGTTTAACTGCAGCAAGCCAGCTTTGACTCGGTGGCTATCCTGAACTACGACTGCAAGTAACTCTTTTGAGGTGGCGCACACGAGTCCACATATTCACCATATCAATACACCACTATGGATCCGCTCCCGTCTCCCTACGAGAACGCCATCCATAGCACTCACGCTTATCTTGCGTATTTTAGAGTATCCACTTTCACTTGTCTATGAACTGATATAAGCAACCCAGAAGTCCTTTTCCGCGGACACGGCTATTCGAATAGATCATATTAACCCTGCAGGGGTGTACTTCTTCACACACGCTCTCACCACTTACCGCCGTTTACACGACATGTACTCGGCAACCTTCAAGCGGAAGCCCAACGTGGGTGTCGGCCACGGCCTGCCTAAACACTCAAGTCTCTAGTCCAGGTTTATCGCCTATTCGGGTTCCATCCATGAGGAGATCCGGCCGGAGTTTCGCTCACAGCCCCAAACGATGTGAACAGGGTTCCCGAGACACCAAACGGGCGCCCGGTACACCGTGCCACGTGCCTACCGCATCACAGCCCACCCCTACGGTCAGCGCTGCGCACGGCCTCCAGCATACTACAAACACCAGAAACTACTTGCAACTCCTGGACAGAGGACAAGGGTGATCAAGAAGCCGAGAGGGTCCATTGGTTTCGGGCCCAATGCGTGGTAGTAGCTGAATCATGGATCACAAACACAGAACTCAGTTCCTGAGGACGGCTTCAATGAGACAACCCACCATGTACTCCTACATGGCCTCTCACCGCTACCTTTACCAAATCGTGTTCACACACTTAGCTCACACACAGTAGGACATGTTCACACGCCTCTGATTCATCCCCAATGAATCAGACCTGACTCAACTCTAAGCAGTAGCAGGCATGACAAACAAACATGAATGAGTAGGCACAACAGGGCTCAAACAACTCCTACTCATGCTAGTGGGTTTCATCTATTTACTATGGCAATGACAGGTCATGCAGAGGATAAAGGGGTTCAACTACCGCAGCATGTAACAGTTGAATCGGTGTTGTTCTAATGCAGTAAAAGAGAGCAGGAGCGAGAGAGTGGGGTTTTATCGGAATGAACAAGGGGGTTTTGCTTGCCTGGCACTTCTGAAGATAACATTGAGTCTTCATCAGTGTCAACGATCACATCATCGGTATCACATCTATCGAGAGGGGACAAATACCGGCAACACAGAAGGAAACACAATCAATGCAATGCACAATATGATGCATGATCATGACATGGCAAAATGAATGTGTTTTGGGCTAATGCATCTAGCAACAAGTTAAATGGAGTTGGTTTGAACACAAGATTCAAATTCAAACTCCATATGTGATTATTTAAATGCCCTTAATTGATTTGTGCTAAACAGCAGCTATAAGTTATTCTAACATGCATGAAAATAGTACAGATGGATTCCTTGAATTTTTCTGATAATTTTTCATATATAATTTATTTAATTTGGAGTTACGGTTAATTTTCTATGATTTATTGAAGTTTTAGCTATTTTCTGGAATTTCAGAATTAAATTAAATCCAGAAATGATTTAATTGCGTCAGCCTGATGTCATGATGACATCAGCAGGTCAACGTGGCACAGTCCGGTCAACCCCTGACCGGTGGGTCCCGAGTGTCAGCGTCTAATTAAACTAACCTAGCTTAGTTAAACTAACCTAACCTAATTAGCCGGGCGGGGCCCGCAGGTCAGTGAGAGAGAGGGGGTCAAACCCGGGTCAAACTCGCCGGAGTTGACCCGAGGCTCGTCGCCGGCGAGGCCAGGGACGGCGGAGAGCGTCGGGATTCGCCCTCCGATGACCAAAAGAGCGGCGGAGGGGCTCTACGGGATGCCCAGGCTCGCGCGCATCTAACAGGGCCATCGGAAGAAGCTAGGGTGGCCGGAGGCGACGACAATCATGACGACGGCGGCGGCCGGAGTTCGGGTGGTGGCGGGTTTGGCGCTACGAGCGGTGGTTTGGCGCGCTGAGGGCACTGGGGTGAAGCTCTTGCTCCTACGCATCCAAAGGAACGGACGGGAGGCCGCGAGGTGGCCGGGGTTGAGCACGGCGTCGACCTCGGCGGCGGCCGGAGCTCGGGCGAGCTCGGGGTCGGGGTTAGGGAGCACGGCAGGAGGAGCTGGGGCGTGCTACGGACTCCTGAGATCGCGGTGAACACGTCAGTGGGCTCGGATACGAGCTGGGGTGGCTGTGGCCACGGCCACGCCATGGCCGGCGGCGAGAAACTCTCGGCCGCGGTGGAGGAAGAGGCTAGGGGATGAGTGCGAGCTTGAGGGAAGGGGAAAGAGGAAGAGGGGCTCACAGGGGTTGCATCGGTGGCCTCGGGGAGCTCGGGGACGGTCCGAAGCCGGCGAATTTGACGAAGATGGCCGGCGGGTCCGAGGTAGAAGACGACGGCGATGGCGGCGATGCAGGGCTTCCGGAGGGCTGTGGATCGGTGGGGAGGAAGAGGGGGTCGAAGCGGAGCTCCTGGGTGCATCGGCGAGGCTAGGGGTGGCCGGTGGCCATGGGTACGGCGACGATGACGGTGAGCTCCGCTCGGTGGTGTGCGCGAGAGGGAAGCAGAGGAGGGAATGGGGTCCAGGGGGAGAGAGGAGAGGTGCAGGGGGCGAGGGGGAGTGTGTGGCGTCTCCGGGCGTCGAGGAGGGAGGCAACCAGGCAGGAGGTGGCCAGGGGGGAAGCAGGAGGTGGCCAAGGCCTCTCGGGCGCGCGCCACGCCTCGCCTCTGTTCGTCCTCCTGGCAGAGGAGGAAGAGGACAAGGGGGAGGAGGTGGGCTGGGCCAGCCAGATGGAGCTGGGCCAGGCTCTGGTGGGCTGCACGGTAAGGCCAGGTAACTTCCTTCTCTCTCTCTCTTTTATTTTCTGTTCTGTTTTTCTTTTATTTAATTCTTTGCCACTGTTTTGAATTAAAAATAATAATTCAAACAATGCCAAAGCTCCTCTGAATATTTTATATTGTCAGATGGACTCTTCCAAAAGCTTATAAAATATTTCAGGGGTATTTGAAATTATATTCTAATTATATGAATATAATTCAAATTCAAATAGCTAATGATTTAAATTCAAAATCCCAAAAATAAATCCTTAAAAATGTTCAATATTTTGGTTGGGACCAGAACCCTTGCCAAAAATTATCAAACATTTAAGAAGAACATTTTGGAACAATGAATGAGATTTCTAGGGTTTTTGCCCCTCTTTTATTTAAATTTTTGAGGCTTCCAAAATTCCCTCAGTTCAAAATTTTCAGAATTTAAACATGATGCACACATGAGCTAGCCTAGAGCATTACCAGAAGCTAGGGATGTGACAACTCACCCCCACTAAACAAGAATCTCGTCTCGAGATTCAAGCGTAGGGTAGGATGAAAGGGAAACGCGAACTAGTACAATCTTCACGATCCAGGTTGCACTTCAAATGAACATTGATTTGAACACCATCTTTGTCTTGTCGTCTTGCTCTGAGAAATCCTGTCAACATGACATGGAGGGAAGAAGGAGACTCTAGAAGGGTCGATCTCCTCGAAGATCGAACAACTCAGGATTAACTCACGGAATGAGACATAGAACCATCTCTCGGTGGAGACACGAGATACACATCAAGAGGGGTGGAAGGAAACGGATGACGAAGGTTCACTAGGTGGACAACAATTCCACACTTAAAAAGGTGGTAAACGATTGTCAATGTAGCGAGGAGTTGAGTTGCCATGACACCGCAATGAGGCACCTTAGGGTAGGTGACTCGTAGAAATATCCAAGTGGCAAAAAGAATTACCTTTGATATAGAGATCATTGAGACTCTCTATATCAGCGTAAGGCAAATCACAGCAATCGACTGGCGGGGGTCGGTAGAATAGCATACTCGGACTTGGATGATGTGGATTACCTTGTTGAAAACAACGTAATGGATGAATTTGCTTATCACCGGAAATGGATGGGACCCATGGTAGAATGGCACATTGGCGGTGCAAGCTGGGAACAAAATGCAAATGCTGGGAATGATTCTGGTAACTGGGGAAGGACCCAACCATAGAGAGTGAATTCACTGTTTGAAAGGATCATAGCATTGCCGAGGAGACTGGGAGCAAACCCAGTTAGTGCCGATGATAACACCTAGCGCTTGTGCGTGCTCTCAAGAACTTGAGCATTTCCATATTCATCAAGGTTTTACCAACATTCGTGTCAAGGGTCCGGTAACACAACTTACTACCATGATGAATGGTGATGGAGGATGCAGATGCAAAGGAAGATAACACCTTCTCAGATTTCACCTTAGCGAGGCCAAGGAAATAAAATCTGGATGATCGACCGAGAGACATTTAGCACTCCGCTTCTAATGTTCTCCTTGAGGTGCTAGTGTACCCATTCATAGATATGGTTTGATATCTAGAACATCAAGTAAAAAGGTCGGACTTCGGAACACAGAAATCCATAGGGCAACTAGGGAGTAACTCCTACGAAATCCCTATGGGGAGGTGGCCAACTTCTTCAATCAGGATACTACAATAATGGATCTTCCGGCTGGGTGTGTTGGCCACGACATCCACTTTACCGGTTATAGAGGGACCAATATTATAGTTCTTGGGAAATGCTCCAACCATCACATCTGCCTGAGATTCAGATCTGGTTGGTGTCAGGATATTCCAGACTCATCGAGTCTGGGAAGAAAAACTTGCGAGATTCTCGGGGAATGAACTACGATAGTAAGCTCCAAAACATGAGCTAGTTCTGCTACAAACATGTGAACACGTTGTCCCAGACAAGCATGACCACGTGGTAGTCTTATAATAAAACACTACCGAGTTCAGGTGGGGAACCATCAACGAGGATATCAAAATCCTTGCATAAGGCATGCTCTTAAGAAGGAACTTCTTCTCCTTGAACAAATCAATCAGTGGCTTGGTGTGCTCGGAACACATATGGAATGAAGGTTGCAAGTCTCCAGACCCCAGAATACTTCGCACGTATGCATGACTGACTTGGGATGATTCCAGAGGAAGCAAAACTAACTTTCTCAAATCCACGACGGCAACTTTCACCAAATGCACGTGTATAAGAGGAAGTCACTCCTTTCATCAAACAAATACTTCATGAGCTAGCATGAAGATAATGCTTTCAAAAGTTTCCAACACTAGCTTAATGTTCAACAAAATCATGGAGGAGATAAGGATGTTGTCAATGGGCTCAACAACAATTCATCTAGGTTTCCTTTTAAAAGGAATTCCATAGTTAAGTGAACACGGTGATAGCATTGGTCAGACCAAAGATGTAATGGTGTATGCTCGAGGGATCAACCACGAACAAGACAACATTACGAGCATCGTTGGTACTGATTGATTTGACGATAGCCCACACTCAAATCAAAGAATTCATAAGACAATAGGTCCAGCAACTGATCACAGGGACCAATCAATGAAGATATCATCTTTCTTCAACACACACTACACAAGAATATCCCTTTGGAACAAACTAAGTTAGGCAAGCTTTTATCTTCCAATTCTCCAAGTTGTTGTCTAGCTTAACCAACTAGCTCAGGGATATCCAACACAGATTCTTGGAGAAAGGGTGGTTCACAAGAAACCAACTTGATCACGAGCTCAACATAACAGTCAGGGGACAACCTGGTAATACTTCCGAGAAGATATTCGGAAAATCACGAACCACCGGTATGTTACTAAGCTTGAGAACAATCTTGCTTTTGAGGGCAAGACGACATGATCAAATGAGTGAGGACTTGAAATAATTCCTAACTCATTGGTCGAGGAGTGCACCAGAAAGATGGACAAGGTAGCACGATCAATCTTAGAGTGATGATTCAATAACCAACATACTAAGAATGAAATTATTGTCCTTTAACTACCAAGCAACAAGGTTGCTAGGAGTATTGATTTCACATGCCATGATTCATTTGTCGGCATTCCGGTTACAATAACACAGGAACCGAGGAATGAACAATGATGGCAAGAAGTATCACTGCACCAAGAGTTCATAGGATGGTGTGCAAGTCCTATAACAATCTCGATATAAAATATGTAATACTCCAAGGTAGAGCAGAATAAAAGCTGGATTAGCAATTTGATCTGCGGAGCACAACTTCTTTGACCCAATCCTGGATAGGGAAGAGGTACTGGAGTTTGTTTCTCCTAGTCATTCCGCGATAGAATGGCTTGACGGACCACAAGAGTAATAGGTATCGATGAACGATTGCACGCATACTCTTGACTATCAATTGATAGGCGAGGGTCGGAAACAACTAAGATGGGACAACTCAAAAGAACATATGATTTTCTAAGTTGTGGATGCATGGATTAGCATGTCGAACGAAGTTCAACATATTTCTTCCGGATAACCCATGCAGAAAGGTAGAACTGGCAGAGCCACAATATATAATGGAGAACTCATCAAGAATAATCCTGTTGTGATATTTCAGTTCAACGAGGAACTTCTGCCATAAGTAGTTCATGGTATTTGGAAGAAGATACCACGGACTTCAAGGACTATCGCAAAGGTTACTAATATCCTAAAGGCACTAGCAATTACTATCAGCATGAAGTAGGTAGAGTGAATCTCGGGTTCAAGAACCCAGGAACAGAATACCTATTACTAGGTAGCATCACGGGATGCTTTCGAGAATGATGGCCAGAATCATCACACTGGGAACACAAATCATGGCTAAATTACTAGATGATCCCCTAAGACACCTAGGGTCATAATAATATCTCCAACATATAAGTCAAGGTAACGGAGTACCTCAACCCACTGATTAGTGTGGTTAATCTGGCCCATGGGAACATTGAAACGGGAAGAAAGGATTTGCAAATGCATCAGACTACTTAGAAACCTGGGATGACTCGGACAGCATAATGGCTGTAAATGCTCAGAAAATATTTGAGACATTCACAAAAATGGTGGCATAACTACTCAGAAGCACAATATCCAGGTTTCGAGATCAACAATTAACATATGGAAGTAGTAGGAACTGAACTGAGACTTAAATCCAACAATCTATAAGTCTACGGATTAGTAACACGTGATCCTGATAGAAAGAAGAGATAGCCTAGTTCTTAATCCCCGCAGGAAAGATAAGATGACTCAGATCAGAAGGCATAAGGTATAAGGAGTAAAAAGAGCCTTACGTTCCATCCCACAATCAATTCCCTTACATTACTAAAGAATTTCTAGACTCAACTTCGACCACTTTGGCTTGGTAATCCTACAGACAGTCAAGCTCTGATACCAACGCTGTCAGGACACCGACTCGATGTCACATCGATCTAGCCGGTAACACCTCATATCACTTTGCGGCCTCACGCACGGTATCCCCACGGGTGTCGCCTTACCTCTGCCCGGGACCGTTTGCGTCTTTCGGCTCACGTATATGATAGTGTCGCTAGCATCCATATGATAAGGAGCCCGGGCTGACATGACTAGTCGTAAACCCAAAGTGGCACAGACTTACAAGGACAGGCATCCATGACCCAGCTTCGAACGTGTCGGTCATCAGCAAGTGGGTCCGGGCTGTAGCACTGGGCTAGCAGGACTCCGGTAAACCGGGCTGTAGCGGGCTAACAGGACTCCGGTACTCAATGCGTGACATTTCCCCGAAGGGACAGACACAGGAACGAAGAAGGACACATGCCGGCCAGCCTAAGTGTTCCGGAGCAGTAGCAAGCTACCGTGGCTCAGTGGAAACACTAGGAGACATTTCCCGGTAAGAGAGGCTACTAAAGATAAACAACTAGATGGTCAGATCCCACACATACCAAGCATTTCAATAACATACACACAATATGCTCGATATGTGCAATACAACATGGCATCACAAATGACTCTACGACTCAAGTAGTTTATTCAATAGGCTCCGAGGAGCGAGATATTACAAACATGGGTCTCATGACCCAACACTCAGAGCATACAAGTCAAAGCACAAACGGAAGCTATCATGTCTGAGTACAGACATCTATAAATGAAAAAGGCTGAGAAGCCTGACTATCTATCAGATCCTGCCGAGGGCACAAGATCGTAGCTGAGGTATCAAGCTAAACGTCGAAGTCCAAGCGGAACTACTAGTGAGACTGAAGTCTCTCTGCAAAAACATAAAATAGGCAAACGTGAGTACAAATGTACCCAGCAAGACTTACATCAGAACTAACTACATATGCATCATTATCAACAAAGGGGTGGTGGGGTTTAACTGCAGCAAGCCAGCTTTGACTCGGTGGCTATCCTGAACTACGACTGCAAGTAACTCTTTTGAGGTGGCGCACACGAGTCCACATATTCACCATATCAATACACCACTATGGATCCGCTCCCGTCTCCCTACGAGAACGCCATCCATAGCACTCACGCTTATCTTGCGTATTTTAGAGTATCCACTTTCACTTGTCTATGAACTGATATAAGCAACCCAGAAGTCCTTTTCCGCGGACACGGCTATTCGAATAGATCATATTAACCCTGCAGGGGTGTACTTCTTCACACACGCTCTCACCACTTACCGCCGTTTACACGACATGTACTCGGCAACCTTCAAGCGGAAGCCCAACGTGGGTGTCGGCCACGGCCTGCCTAAACACTCAAGTCTCTAGTCCAGGTTTATCGCCTATTCGGGTTCCATCCATGAGGAGATCCGGCCGGAGTTTCGCTCACAGCCCCAAACGATGTGAACAGGGTTCCCGAGACACCAAACGGGCGCCCGGTACACCGTGCCACGTGCCTACCGCATCACAGCCCACCCCTACGGTCAGCGCTGCGCACGGCCTCCAGCATACTACAAACACCAGAAACTACTTGCAACTCCTGGACAGAGGACAAGGGTGATCAAGAAGCCGAGAGGGTCCATTGGTTTCGGGCCCAATGCGTGGTAGTAGCTGAATCATGGATCACAAACACAGAACTCAGTTCCTGAGGACGGCTTCAATGAGACAACCCACCATGTACTCCTACATGGCCTCTCACCGCTACCTTTACCAAATCGTGTTCACACACTTAGCTCACACACAGTAGGACATGTTCACACGCCTCTGATTCATCCCCAATGAATCAGACCTGACTCAACTCTAAGCAGTAGCAGGCATGACAAACAAACATGAATGAGTAGGCACAACAGGGCTCAAACAACTCCTACTCATGCTAGTGGGTTTCATCTATTTACTGTGGCAATGACAGGTCATGCAGAGGATAAAGGGGTTCAACTACCGCAGCATGTAACAGTTGAATCGGTGTTGTTCTAATGCAGTAAAAGAGAGCAGGAGCGAGAGAGTGGGGTTTTATTGGAATGAACAAGGGGGTTTTGCTTGCCTGGCACTTCTGAAGATAACATTGAGTCTTCATCAGTGTCAACGATCACATCATCGGTATCACATCTATCGAGAGGGGACAAATACCGGCAACACAGAAGGAAACACAATCAATGCAATGCACAATATGATGCATGATCATGACATGGCAAAATGAATGTGTTTTGGGCTAATGCATCTAGCAACAAGTTAAATGGAGTTGGTTTGAACACAAGATTCAAATTCAAACTCCATATGTGATTATTTAAATGCCCTTAATTGATTTGTGCTAAACAGCAGCTATAAGTTATTCTAACATGCATTAAAATAGTACAGATGGATTCCTTGAATTTTTCTGATAATTTTTCATATATAATTTATTTAATTTGGAGTTACGGTTAATTTTCTATGATTTATTGAAGTTTTAGCTATTTTCTGGAATTTCAGAATTAAATTAAATCCAGAAATGATTTAATTGCGTCAGCCTGATGTCATGATGACGTCAGCAGGTCAACGTGGCACAGTCCGGTCAACCCCTGACCGGTGGGTCCCGAGTGTCAGCGTCTAATTAAACTAACCTAGCTTAGTTAAACTAACCTAACCTAATTAGCCGGGCGGGGCCCGCAGCTCAGTGAGAGAGAGGGGGTCAAACCCGGGTCAAACTCGCCGGAGTTGACCCGAGGCTCGTCGCCGGCGAGGCCAGGGACGGCGGAGAGCGTCGAGATTCGCCCTCCGATGACCAAAAGAGCGGCGGAGGGGCTCTACGGGATGCCCAGGCTCGCGCGCATCTAACAGGGCCATCGGAAGAAGCTAGGGTGGCCGGAGGCGACGGCAATCATGACGACGGCGGCGGCCGGAGTTCGGGTGGTGGCGGGTTTGGCGCTACAAGCGGTGGTTTGGCGCGCTGAGGGCACTGGGGTGAAGCTCTTGCTCCTACGCATCCAAAGGAACGGACGGGAGGCCGCGAGGTGGCCGGGGTTGAGCACGGCGTCGACCTCGGCGGCGGCCGAAGCTCGGGCGAGCTCGGGGTCGGGGTTAGGGAGCACGGCAGGAGGAGCTGGGGCGTGCTACGGACTCCTGAGATCGCGGTGAACACGTCAGTGGGCTCGGATACGAGCTGGGGTGGCTGTGGCCACGGCCACGCCATGGCCGGCGGCGAGAAACTCTCGGCCGCGGTGGAGGAAGAGGCTAGGGGATGAGTGCGAGCTTGAGGGAAGGGGAAAGAGGAAGAGGGGCTCACAGGGGTTGCATCGGTGGCCTCGGGGAGCTCGGGGACGGTCCGAAGCCGGCGAATTTGACGAAGATGGCCGGCGGGTCCGAGGTAGAAGACGACGGCGATGGCGGCGATGCAGGGCTTCCGGAGGGCTGTGGATCGGTGGGGAGGAAGAGGGGGTCGAAGCGGAGCTCCTGGGTGCATCGGCGAGGCTAGGGGTGGCCGGTGGCCATGGGTACGGCGACGATGACGGCGAGCTCCGCTCGGTGGTGTGCGCGAGAGGGAAGCAGAGGAGGGAATGGGGTCCAGGGGGAGAGAGGAGAGGTGCAGGGGGCGAGGGGGAGTGCGTGGCGTCTCCGGGCGTCGAGGAGGGAGGCAACCAGGCAGGAGGTGGCCAGGGGGGAAGCAGGAGGTGGCCGAGGCCTCTCGGGCGTGCGCCACGCCTCGCCTCTGTTCGTCCTCCTGGCAGAGGAGGAAGAGGACAAGGGGGAGGAGGTGGGCTGGGCCGGCCAGATGGAGCTGGGCCAGGCTCTGGTGGGCTGCACGGTAAGGCCAGGTAACTTCCTTCTCTCTCTCTCTTTTATTTTCTGTTCTGTTTTTCTTTTATTTAATTCTTTGCCACTGTTTTGAATTAAAAATAATAATTCAAACAATGCCAAAGCTCCTCTGAATATTTTATATTGCCAGATGGACTCTTCCAAAAGCTTATAAAATATTTCAGGGGTATTTGAAATTATATTCTAATTATATGAATATAATTCAAATTCAAATAGCTAATGATTTAAATTCAAAATCCCAAAAATAAATCCTTAAAAATGTTCAATATTTTGGTTGGGACCAGAACCCTTGCCAAAAATTATCAAACATTTAAGAAGAACATTTTGGAACAATGAATGAGATTTCTAGGATTTTTGCCCCTCTTTTATTTAAATTTTTGAGGCTTCCAAAATTCCCTCAGTTCAAAATTTTCAGAATTTAAACATGATGCACACATGAGCTAGCCTAGAGCATTACCAGAAGCTAGGGATGTGACAACAGCTTCCCTTTTCATGCAAATTTAATGATAATGAACCTTAGCTTCTTATGCTAATGGTATATATGATTACTATGATGTGGAGCAAATAGAAGAATTTGTTGCTTTTAAGGCTGCTTATGAAATTGAAGCTTTGTTTGAAAAGTATGAAGCTTTTGATGATGATGGTTATAGGCTGGAAAATCTTGCTATACTTGGATATTGCTATGAAAATTATGAATACAATTACTATATTAATGCTTTTATGAAGAAAGTCAATGCTGTCCAAGAAGAGACTAATATTTTGCAGGAAGTTATGGAAGAAGAAATTGATGAAACGGTGAGCTCATTGGATGAAAAAGATAATGAGGAGAGCGAAGAACAAAAGGAGGAAGAGTGGATTAGCTACCCATGCCCACCTTCTAATGAGAGTAACCCTCCAACTCATACATTATTTAATTCCCCTTCATGCTTACCGAAGGATGATTGCTATGATGATTGCTATGATCCCTTGAATTTGTTTGAAATATCCCTTTTTGATGATGCTTGCTATGCTTGTGGCCAAGATGCCAATATGAATTATGCTTATGGAGATGAACTTGCTATAGTTCCTTATGTTAAACATGAAATTGTTGCTATTCCACCCACGCATGATAGTCCTATTATCTTTTTGAATTCTCGAAACTACACTATACCGAAGAAGTTTGTGCTTATTAAGGATTATATTGATGGGTTGCCTTTTACCATTGCACATGATGATTTTGATGAATGTAATATGCATGTGCTTGCTGCTCCTACTTGCAATTATTATGAGAGAGGAACTATTTCTCCACCTCTCTATGTTTCCCATACTATGAAATTGCAAGAAACTGCTTATACTATGCATTGGCCTTTACTATGTGTGCATGAATTGTTCTCTTATGACATGCCGATGCATAGGAAGAGATTTAGACTTCGTTATTGCATGATATATGTTACTTTGTGCTCACTATTAAATTACAAATCATTGTTAATTAAAATTGGCTTTGATATACCTTGGGATCCGGGTGGATCCATTACTTGAGCACTAAATGCCTAGCTTAATGGCTTTAAAGAAAGCGCTGCCAGGGAGGCAACCCGGAAGTTTTAGAGAGTCATTTATTTCTGTTAAGTGCTTTTATATAGTTTAAAAACAAAAAAATAAAGAGGGGAACCTAAAACTTTTCAAAAAGGAAAGTGAAAGTGAGAGAGACAAGCATTGTTGAAGTGGGAGAGCTCCTTGAACTTTGTTCATGCTCACGGAGACTTTGTGGATCTTGATTACAGAAACTTTTTAACAAAAATAATTATCCCCTTGTATAATTATATTGTATTATAGAAATAATGTGCCAAGGTTTGCCTTTAGGATGTTTACAATGCTTGTTGGTTTGTACGGTGCAGGACAGAAACTTTGGCTGTAGTGCATGATTTTACATTTTTACCTGGAATGTCAATTAGTTCTGGTTCCTTTTGCAATGTCTTTCCATACAACTTGTTTTTTTTCCTAATTTTGGTAGAATTTTTGGGGTACCATAAGTATGGTGGATGTTCAGATTGCTACAGACTGTTCTGTTTTTGACAGATTCTTTTTTGATGCATAGTTTGCTTGTTTTGATGAATCTATCAATTTATATTAGTGGATTAAGCCATGGAAAAGTTATATTACAGTAGACACAATGCAAAAACAAAATATGAATTGGTTTGCAACAGTACTTAGAGTGGTGATTTGCTTTATTATACTAACGGATCTTGCCGAGTTTTCTGTTGAAGTTTTGTGTGGATGTAGTGTCTAATCGAGGACGTCTCGATATGATGAAAAGGAAGAGAGGCAAGAGCTCAAGCTTGGGGATTCCTGAGGCACCCCAAGTAAATATTCAAGGAGACTCAAGCGTCTAAGCTTGGGGATGCCTCGGAAGGCATCCCCTCTTTCTTCAACAAGTATCGGTATGTTTTCGAATTCGTTTCGTTCATGCATTATGTGTGAGTCTTGGAGCATCTTTTGCATTTAATTTTCGTTTTTCTTTTTTCTTTTATGCACCATGCTGGTATGAGATAGCCCTTGGTTGATTTATAGAATGCTCATTGCACTTCACTTAAATCTTTTGAGTATGGCTTTATAGAATGCTTCATGTGCTTCACTTATATCATTTGAAGTTTGGATTGCCTGTTTCTCTTCACATAGAAAACCGCCATTTGTAGAATGCTCTTTTGCTTCACTTATATTTGTTAGAGCATGGGCATATCTTTTGTAGAAAGAATTAAAATCTATTACTTCACTTATATCTTTTCAGAGAGATGACAGGAATTGGTCATTCACATGGTTAGTCATAAAATCCTACATAAACTTGTAGATCGCTGAATATGATATGTTTGATTCCTTGCAATAGTTTTGTGATATAAAGGTGGTGATATTAGAGTCATGCTAGTGGGTGGTTGTGGATTGTAGAGACACTTGTTTTGAGGTTTGCAAGTCCCGTAGCATGCACGTATGGCAACCGTTGTGTGACAAATTTGAAGCATGGGGTGTTTCTTTGATTGTCTTCCTTATGAGTGGCGGTCGGGGACGAGCGATGGTCTTTTCCTACCAATCTATCCCTCTAGGGGCATGCGTAGTAGTACTTTGCTTCGAGGGCTAATAAACTTTTGCAATAAGTATATGAGTTCTTTATGACTAATGTGAGTCCATGGATTATACGCACTTTTACCTTTCCATCATTGCTAGCCTCTTCGGTACCGTGCATTGCCCTTTCTCACCTTGAGAGCTGGTGCAAACTTTGCCGGTGCATCCAAACCCCATGATACGGTACGCTATCACGCATAAGCCTCATTATATATTCCTCAAAACAGCCACCATACCTACCTATCATGGCATTTCCATATCCATTCCGAGATATATTGCCATGCAACTTTCCACCGTTCCGTTCATCATCATGACATACATTACTTTTGTCATATTGCCATTGCATGATCATGTAGTTGACATCGTATTTGTGGCAAAGCCCCATGCATAATTTTTCATACATGTCACTCTTGATTCGTTGCACCATCCCGGTACACCGTCGGAGGCATTCATATAGAGTCATATATTGTTCGAGTACCAAGTTGTAATATCGAGTTGTAAGTAAATAAAAGTGTGATGATCATCATTATTAGAGCATTGTCCCCAAAAATAAAAAAAAGAAAGGCCAAAAAGAAAAAAAAGAAATGCCAAAGAAAAAAAAGAAAAAGAAAAAAAAGAGAAAAAAGAAAAAGAAAAAAAGAAGAAAATAAATAAAAAGGGGCAATGTACTATCTCTTTTTCCACACTTGTGCTTCAAAGTAGCACCATGTTCTTCATGTAGTGAGTCTCATATCTTGTGCTTCAAAGTAGCACCATGTTCTTCATATAGATTGTCTCCTATGTTGTCACTTCCATATACTTGTGGGAATTTTCATTATAGAACTTGGCTTGTATATTCCAACGATGGGCTTCCTCAAATGCCCTACGTCTTCATGAGCAAGCAAGTTGGATGCACACCCACTTAGTTTCTTTTGTTGAGCTTTCATACACTTATAGCTCTTAGTGCATCCATTGCATGGCAATCCCTACTCCTCGCATTGACATCAATTGATGGGCATTTCCATAGCCCGTTGATTAGCCGCATCGATGTGAGACTTTCTCCTTTTTTGTCTTCTCCACATAACCTCCATCATTATATTCTATTCCACCTATAGTGCTATATCCATGGCTTGCGCTCATGTATTGCGTGAGGGTTGAAAAAGCTGAAGCACATTAAAAAGTATGAACCAATTGCTCGGCTTGTCATCGGGGTTGTGCATGATGGGGGAATTTTGTGTGACGAAAATGAAGCATGGCCAAACTATATGATTTTGTAGGGATAAGCTTGCTTTGGCCTTGTTGTTTTGAAAAGACATGATTGCTTTATTGGTACGCTCAAAGTATTATTGTTTTTATGTCAAATGATAGACTATTGCTTTGAATCACTCGTGTCTTAATATTCATGCCATGATTAGACATATGATGAAGATTATGCTAGGTAGCATTCCACATCAAAAATTATTTTTTTATCATTTACCTACTCGAGGACGAGCAGGAATTAAGCTTGGGGATGCTGATACGTCTCCGTCGTATCTATACTTTTTGATTGTTCCATGCCAATATTATTCAACTTTTATATACTTTTGGGAACTTTTTATACTATTTTTTGGGACTAACATATTGATCCAGTGCCCAGTGCCAGTTCCTGTCTGTTGCATGTTTTTTGTTTCGCAAAAACCCAATATCAAACAGAGTCCGAACGGGATAAAAACGGACGGAGATTTTTTTTTGGAATATTTATGATTTTTGGGTAGTAAAATCAACGCGAAACAGTGTCCGCGGTGGACACGAGACAGGGGGCCACGCCCCAGGGAGGCAGGCGCGGCCTGGGCTCTCGTGGGCCACCCAGAAGGCGGTTGATGCTCTTATTTCGGTGCAAGAAAGCTAATTTTATGAGAAAGATCTGGGCGAAAGATTCACCCCAATCGGAGTTACGGATCTCTGGATATTTAAAAAACGGTGAAGGGGTAGAATCTGAGAACGCAGAAACAGAGAGATAGATCCAATCTCGGAGGGGCTCTCGCCCCTCCCAAGACATGGGAGCCAAGGACCAGAGGGGAAACCCTTCTCCCATCTAGGGAGGAGGTCAAGGAATAAGAAGAAGAAGGGGGGCTCTCTCCCCCTTGCTTCCGGTGGCGCCGGAGCGCTGCCGGGGGCCATCATCATCACCGCGATGTTCACCAACAACTTCACCGCCTTCATCACCAACTCTTCCTCCCTCTATGCAGCAGTGTAACCTCTCTCTTACCCGCTGTAATCTCTACTTAAACATGGTGCTCAACGCTATATATTATTCCCCAATGATGTATGGCTATCTTATGATGTTTGAGTAGATCCGTTTTGTCCTATGGGTTAATTGATGATCGTGATTGGTTTGAGTTGCATGTTTTATTATTGGTGCTATCCTATTGTGCCCTCCGTGTCGCGCAAGCGTGAGGATTCCCGCTATAGGGTTTGCAATATGTTTATAATTTGCTTATGGTCGGTTGCGTGAGTGACTGAAACACAAACCCGAGTAAGTAGGTTGTTTGTGTATGGCATAAAAGAGGACTTGATACTTTAATGCTATGGTTGGGTTTTACCTTAATGAATCTTTAGTAGTTGCAGACGCTTGCTAGAGTTCCAATCACAAGTGCATATGATCCAAGTAGAGAAAGTATGTTAGCTTATGCCTCTCCCTTAAATAGAATTGCAACAATGATTACCGGTCTAGTTATCGATTGCCTTGGACAAATAACTTTCTCGTAACAAAAAGCTCTCTACTAATATTTACTTTATTGCATCTTTATCTAAACAGCCCCTACTTTTTATTTACGTGTTCTTTATTATCTTGCAAACCTTTCCAACAACACCTACAAAGTACTTCTAGTTTCATATTTGTTCTAGGTAAAGCGAACGTCAAGCGTGCGTAGAGTCGTATCAGTGGCCGATAGGACTTGAGAGAGTATTTGTTCTACCTTTAGCTCCTCGTTGGGTTCGACACTCTTACTTATCGAAAGAGGCTACAACTATCACGTATACTTGCGGGTCATCAGGCGGCGGAGCATGCAGTGGCGGCGGCGAAGTCCGGCGAGTTGCGGCAGCGGCTGCGTGTCGGCGAGGAGGAGAGGGGGGTCGGGGCGGCGGCTTTTAAGGGCCAGGGGCGAGGGGTGGCATGGGGAAGGGGCAGGAGAGGCCGAGGCGGACACGGCGTGAGGTCGGCGGCGACGCGGCTGTGGCGGCGGCGGACTCTCGAGCGGAGTCCCGCTCGGGGACAGAGGAGGCGAGCGGCGTGGGCCGGCTGGCCGTGGCCTGGTGGTAACGGGCCGGCCTAGTCGGCAGAGGAAGTTTCCTTTTTTTAAAACAGTCAATAATTAAAAGAAAAATCAAATAAATAAATAAAATAAAATAAATAATATAGGCATTTTATATATCAAAATTTCCAGAAAAAGATTTTCTACAACTTGAACATTTTTCTAACGTCAAATAAAATCCACAAAAATTTAAATAAAGCAAAGAGTGCTACTGATTTATTTAAAACCCAATAAAATCATTTCAAAATACCAAAATGATTTCAAATTTATTTATCTCCAATTTTCTGATGTAGGGAATCATTTTACCCTAATTTCCATATATTTTATTTTTGGAGAAAAATAATTTGAATAAAACCCAAATAACTCCAAATTGAAAATAATTTCAAAGGGACTCTCAATTTGTTTCTTTTAAACTCCCAACTCACATTTCATAGGATTTGAAGAAGTCATTTTATCTTCTCTCATGAAAATCATTGAGTTGCATAAAGTTTCCGAATTTGAAATATTTCCAAATGGAATTCAAATCTTTTCGAAACCCTTTTTCATTTATTAAATGGAAGAAGTCATATCATCTTCACTCTAGGGTTTTGTGATGAAAAGAATTTGAATTCATGGAGATCATAAATGCAAGGTGAAAGTTTGGGAAATTCATTTGATTCCCTCTCATTTAACTTTCAAAAGTTTCAAATTTCACTCAATTTCATACAGCACACCACACAACAATCAAAACTATCTATTTAATATAACAATCCAAAATTTAGAATTTTGGGATGTTACAAACCTACCACCCTTAAAATGAATCTTGTCCTCGAGATTCGGAGAGGCTAGCAAGAATTAGGTTGGGTTCGGGGGTCTCCTCAAAATCCTTTGATCGTTACAGAGGGTCTGGGGTGCTACCACCCTTAGAAGCATTGTTACGGTTCCATCAAAACTCATATACTCCATCCTTATTGTTGGTAGTGTCGATCTTCTTAGATCTTCAAGATAATTTCTACTTTGGTTCTTCCGGTAGTGGCATAACCTTTTTCCTCAATTATGTTGTCCTTTTATCTTGGTACGGCCTCCTGTGACTGGGTCTTCTTAGCTGACAAGTCTGGTGCCAATACTAAACAACTATGGATATCTCATGGTGGTCAACAATTTATGGTTTCTCCTGCAGGAAATGGGTCTGGGCTTCATTCTCACCGTATATCCTACGATTGGCCACAACTGCCTTGTACAAAGGGAATAATTGTCATACATTCTAAGGTTCAAAACAAGGTTTAAAATCGCCGCCTCTATACTATGGGTAAGTCACTCAGATTTACCATCCCATATAGCAAGACGGATAATAAGAGTAAGTCGGTATGGTGATCAATCCATCCCGCACCCAAATCATTACCTTGTATATGGTTTAGCGAATCTCGCATTCTAACACTCGGTCATCCTCACAAGCATTGCAGAATTTCTATTGTCAACAAACTAAGTTCGGATAAATCCATGGAGTCTGCAAGCCAAACAAACATCTATCGTTTCTTCACATCTCTCAGGTTTTGCGTTACACCTATAGGATCATATGTTGATAAGGTCGTAACTCCTTCGAGAGTTTTTCCTTCAGCAAGAGTGTGCTTGCTTCTTGGTAGGTCCTAGAGCCTCTGGGTTATGGCCCATCTCACCACTTGTAAACCTTGACCTCATCATCGGGGCAACTGATCATTATTCCAACATCCAGCTTCCTAGCATTCTTAAATCCATCTGATTCTACTGTCTCCCTTCCTTATGTTGGTCCCAAACTAAGGCATGATTACTCAGACTCATCATCGAGTTACAATTGCTCCATATTACCAATATTTTACCTCCTTTAAATCCAATAGTACTTCATCCCTTCATACTCTTGGGGTATCCCACATATTGAGATAAAACTCGTACTTACTTTGTCCATAGTCCACTTTGTGAAACATCGTTATCTTTTCCAGGGGTCAAGGGTCCTCACAGGGTACCACCAACCTTGAAATGCACAAGTTCACCCATAGACCTGATTTCTCATATCCTCGAAAATGGTCAAAATCTTTCTCCATAGAGCAACTACTCATAAAATCCAAATCACTACCAACGATGGTAACTTTATCGATTCTCAATTTATTACAATCTCCTGCATTTCCATGACATGCCTCAACTCAACACCTCAATAAAAAGAAAGGTTCCCACTACTACTACTATATTTCTTTTTCGACACAACTATTTAGCACAAGCTTCCTTCTCTTTGGGACAATCTCTGGCAAAGTGTCCTGCTTTATTACAGTGGTAACATACTACTTCTGACAAGTCTTGAGGTCTCTTTGTGATCACATAGCCTCCTTGGGTTCTCGGCTTCCTTTTTTGGGCAACCATTGAAGTCGTGCCCTGAATCTTTGCACCTGAAATAGGTGATATGACTCAGGTCCTTCCTGGAATCTAATCTATTTCTCTTTCTGGACTTTTCCGTTCCAATCAGGGCTTCTATTTCCTATGGGTCATACTCTACTTCCTTTGTCGGGAATTCTACTAGATCCCCATTCAGACAATTTTGGGAGATGTGCCCTTCTTCTTCACATGAATAGCAAGACTTGGTGTAGGGTTTAATTGGGTTTTCTTTGGGTGTGTCCTCCACCTCTTCCTTCATCATAGCTTTTTTCTAAAATTTCCATGAGGGCTCCTTTCATTGCTTCCTTCTTCTGCTGGATGGTTGTTTGTATATGGGGTAACAGTGACACTGAGCAGGGTAGTGGGTAGTTCCTTCACACAAGAAACAAGTAATCTGCCTAGTTGGGCATTCTTCAGCTGGGTGATTTCCTTCACAATTAGGGCATTCATCCTTGTGTTCTTTATGGTTGTGTCCTATTTCTCCACAAAGCTTGCATGCACAGAGTTTCTTAATATGATTTCCATAAGGCTCCAATTTTTGGGTCACAAACCGAGACTTTGGCAAAGTCAACTTAAATTCTTTCCAAGTGGTTACTCCTTGCCATCCATTGATAGTTTGGTACATCCTCCACCAAGTAGCATCACCTCTTTCAAAGCACTAAAGAGCATGCTGGGTCATATCCTTTCTGACTATAGGGTTATTCTCCATATGATCTTCCATGTTCTAGATCCATCGGTCCGTGTCCAATTGAGTCATCGGTCCAAATAATATGAGCTCATCTCCATTCATCCTCTATTGGGTCCAGGGGTTTTGGGGGTGAGATAAGAGAGATAGGGAGGGGTACACGCAATACAAACAATAGTTTTGAAGATACATATTTTATTTTGTGGCCGTCGAAAAAATATCAAACAAATGACAGCTCACAATCATCGCATCTAACGTAAGTATATAACAGGGTTTGGTCTTCTAAAGGTCAATAAATCTTCAAGGTCGTCCAACTCTTCAAATCTTCAGAGTACCCTGAGGTTTTGCTCTTCCAGCTTGGCTACTTTCAGCTTCTGGGTTTTGAGCTCTTTATGAAATGTTTCCTTGTCGAATAAGGCTTCCAGAAGTTCCATCCGAAAATCCTTGAGATAATACTCCAGATCCTGGTGATACACCAGCTGAGGTGAAAACTTCATCTTCTTCTCGTTCGATAAGGCGACAGGTGCTCCATTAGCCTTCTGCCATCCAATCCTTCCAAAAAATGCATGCTTAACTCAGCATGGTGACGATAGCACAAGCGAGCGATATCATCACAGATAGTTGTAACTTATGCTCATGTCTCTGCTATGAGCTATCATTCCGTAGTTGATATCTATTGTCCTGGGGTTTTCTTGACGACCAAAAACTTGAGTCTTGCCGCTACATGTTCCGGTCTTTCTCTGACACACCTTCATTGCAGGTATCGGCAACTTCAATAGTGTGACAAACTCCATAAGGGCTGGACCATAGGGAAAATATTCATAGCGTTGTCTTTGGTTCAGGGTTAAGCCCTTCCTCTATAATATGGAAGCCAAGGGTTCTTCAGAAAAAAAATTCTTAAATCGATCCTATCAGAGCCTTCCAAGTCACTTCACTCTGGGAATTCTTCAGAGCCTTCAATTCTCCGAGTCATTGGAGTCTTCAACCGTGGTAGTTTCAATTATTCCAATGCACAGCAAAATCCTGTTTATTCCAAAGTGGTCTTAGTTATCCAATATCTTGTACTTCTTGGAGTGGTCTCATCAGTCGAATCTACGTGTGGTCAAAAGGGGAAAGGGGTATGGTCTAACTAAAAGGGAATATTTGATAGATCTCAGAAAAGAAGAGAGGTAAAAGATCTTTTTGAGAATAAAGTTTTTAGAGAAAATCTTTCCTATGAGCTTGCCAGTCTCTAGGGTCACGTCCTACAGTCAACATGTCCTCTAATACCATCTTGTGGCGACCCGACCTCAGACGGAAGTCTCTGTTCTTAAGTGTCATCCCTGGATTGTTATGCTGACACACACAATACTCGAGGATTTATAACAAAGGTAAATCACATGTATAAAGTAACGTAAATACTATTACCTCAATCCATAAAGCGGAAGAAACAACAAGGTTGTGGATTCCCATAAACACCAACGGCAAAGTTGAGTGTAGAAATCGTAACCCTAACGTATCACTTACTCGTCATAAGATTCCTGCAACATGAGACGTTGCAGCCATGTAGGTCAGTACATTGAATGTACTGGCAAATTCACACCATAGGATAATGATGAATAATAGCTATCACTACATGCATATTTGGCTGGAGGAGGCTCTAAGTTTAGTTTTGCATAAAGCCAATTTTTTCCTACAACAAAGCAATATATTTTATTTAACTACCAAGTTGGTTGAAAATTATTGAGAAGGTTCCTCCAACTCAATCCCAAATAATAGTTATAACCCAACAAATTAATTAAGTAAAGTGTTGAGATCAAATCAATAATTCAAGTACCAGATACTCAAGATGTCTATAACCGGGGACATGGCTAATCATGATTACTTTGTACACTCTGCAGAGGTTTGCACACTTTTCCCCACAAGACTCGATATCCTCCGTTGTATTTCTCGCACTGCATGATGTTTGAGAAACAGATGATCGAGACATAGTCTTTCAGAAGCATTTACTCTCTAAGACAGGCAGACCGGTACACCTACAATCCCCCTACATCTGCTAGTCCATCTCTTCAAGAGCTCACACAACTTACTCAACTATGCCAGAGCCCATAATAGCTTGTGGCTGCACACAGAAGTTTATAGCATGAATAATCTTATGATCCCTTTGAGCCTGGGTGGCATTCCATAGGGTGATCACACGGGTAATCCGGGATCCCCTTGGGCAAGCACTGGGTTCTCCAGGTGCCCGGGCAAACCACTGGGTGCTCCAGGGTGCCCTAACCAATCCACCCAGATGTGTATTAAAGTAGCCACCTTACGTTAAACCCTTAATTAACAATATCTCTCACACCTTTCATGAATTCTCCTAAACCAAACCACGTCTACGAGCATAGCATAGTAGTATAAGCATAACGTAGTAACACCCAAGGGTATGAATATAAGACAATAGGTTCCTACCTCATCAACTACTTCCCAGTACCCACATGTTATCAAACCTACTCATGCAATGTTTGAGGGTTGAAACTAATGCATAAAAACCGGGTATGAAAAATATGATCAAAGTGTGAACTAGCCTTGTACTGTTGATGAATATGGTTCGCACTCATAACTCCTGATAGTTCTATTCGTCACACTCCGGCCAGTCTATCGTAAGCAAACAATTGCATACATAAGCACTCAAGCATAAAATTCAAAGAAAAGATCTCGGAAAACTTCGAAAACAAGCTATTAACTTTTTCAATAGAAAACAACTTCTAACAGTACCAAAATTGAGTGAATTTGGCCTGATCATAAAGTTTAGATTAAGAGCTTAGATTTGCAAAAAGAATCAACTAAATCGGAGTTATAAAACTCAAGTTACGATCAAACGAAGTTCAAATACAAATATGTTTGAATTCAATTTTTAAAACATTCAAAAACATGTTTAAGTTGTTTACCTGGATAGATGAGATCATAACAAAAAAGTGAGCGTTGGTTTCGTTGGATTTGGATAGACGAGTAAAAAGTTGTGATCGTTTTAAAAACAGGGACTAATCTGTGAATAAAGTAATCGCAAACGGGTCCCTGGCAGAAAAAATAAAACGAAAAAAACTATTTACGGAATGATCGCTACCGAACGCTAATGAACGAAATTCGGTGGCTCCAGAGCCTAAACTAACGAACATGCACTAATTAAACAAAAACGTTTCGAATAAAAAACACGTTCTAATCCTACCGTTGATCCTAGATCTAACGGACGAGAGAGGGCGGGGAGTTACCGCAAGGGAGGCGGCGAAGTCCGGCAACGCGGGACAGCGGCGGCGGCTCAGCTCCGGTCGGGGCGGCGGCTTCGGTCGTCGGGGCAGGCGGCGAAGAGCACGGGGAGGCGCGACGCGACGAGGCGAAGGCGAAGGCGGCGTCAGCGTCGGTTGAGGGAGGAGGGATGGTGCGGGGCGACGGTGGCGGAGCTCGGTGAAGCTCGTAACTCCGGCGAGAGCTGCGTGAGGCGAGGAGGCGGTGGGAACTACACAGGGCGGTGGCAACGGCAGTGCGGGGTGCAGCAAGGCGCGACAGCGGCACGACACGCTTTTAGCTACGCGGCGGCGGAGCGTGCAGTGGCGGCGTCCAAGTTCGGCGGCGAGATGTGGCAGCGGCTGTGCGTCGGCGAGGAGGAAAGGGGGGTCGGGGCGGCGGCTTTTAAGGGCCAGTGGCGTGGGGAAGGGGCAGGAGAGGCCGGGGCAGACATGGTGCGAGGTCGATGGTGGCGCGGCCGTGGCGGCGGCGGACTCCCGAGCGGAGTCCCACTTGGGGACGGAGGAGGCGAGCGGCGTGGGCCGGCTGGCCGTGGCCTGGTGGTAACGGGCCGGCACAGTCGGAAGAGAAAGTTTCCATTTTTTTAAAACAGTCAATAATTAAAAGAAAACCAAATAAATAAATAAAATAAAATAAATAATATGGGCATTTTATATATCAAAATTTTCAGAAAAAGCTTTTCTACATCTTGAACATTTTTCTAACGTCAAATTAAATCCACAAAAATTTAAATGAAGCAAAGAGTTCTACTGATTTATTTAAAACCCAATAAAATCATTTAAAAAAGACCAAAACGATTTCAAATTTATTTATCTCCAATTTTCTGCTGTAGGGAATCATTTTACCGTGATTTTCATATATTTTATTTTTGGAGAAAAATAATTTGAATAAAACCCAAATAACTCCAAATTGAAAATAATTTCAAAGGGACTCTCAATTTGTTTCTTTTAAACTCCCAACTCACATTTCATAGGATTTGAAGAAGTCATTTTATCTTCTCTCATGAAAATCATTGAGTTGCATAAAGTTTCCGAATTTGAAATATTTCCAAATGGAATTCAAATCTTTTCGAAACCCTTTTTCATTTATTAAATGGAAGAAGTCATATCATTTTCACTCTAGGGTTTTGTGATGAAAAGAATTTGAATTCATGGAGATCATAAATGCAAGGTGAAAGTTTGGGAAAGTCATTTCATTCCCTCTCATTTAAGTTTCAAAAGTTTCAAATTTCACTCAATTTCATACAGCACACCACACAACAATCAAAACTATCTATTTAATATAACAATCCAAAATTTAGAATTTTGGGATGTTACAAACCTACCACCCTTAAAATGAATCTTGTCCTCGAGATTTGGAGAGGCTAGCAAGAATTAGGTTGGGTTCGGGGGTCTCCTCAAAATCCTTTGATCGTTACAGAGGGTCTGGGGTGCTACCACCCTTAGAAGCATTGTTACGGTTCCATCAAAACTCATATACTCCATCCTTATTGTTGGTAGTGTCGATCTTCTTAGATCTTCAAGATAATTGCTACTTTGGTTCTTCCGGTAGTGGCATAACCTTTTTCCTCAATTATGTTGTCCTTTTATCTTGGTACGGCCTCCTGTGACTGGGTCTTCTTAGCTGACAAGTCTGGTGCCAATACTAAACAACTATGGATATCTCATGGTGGTCAACAATTTATGGTTTCTCCTGCAGGAAATGGGTCTGGGCTTCATTCTCACCGTATATCCTACGATTGGCCACAACTGCCTTGTACAAAGGGAATAATTGTCATACATTCTAAGGTTCAAAACAAGGTTTAAAATCGCCGCCTCTATACTATGGGTAAGTCACTCAGATTTACCATCCCATATAGCAAGACGGATAATAAGAGTAAGTCGGTATGGTGATCAATCCATCCCGCACCCAAATCATTACCTTGTATATGGTTTAGCGAATCTCGCATTCTAACACTCGGTCATCCTCACAAGCATTGCAGATTTTCTATTGTCAACGAACTAAGTTCGGATAAATCCATGGAGTCTGCAAGCCAAACAAACATCTATCGTTTCTTCACATCTCTTAGGTTTTGCGTTACACCTATAGGATCATATGTTGATAAGGTCGTAACTCCTTCGAGAGTTTTTCCTTCAGCAAGAGTGTGCTTGCTTCTTGGTAGGTCCTAGAGCCTCTGGGTTATGGCCCATCTCACCACTTGTAAACCTTGACCTCATCATCGGGGCAACTGATCATTATTCCAACATCCAGCTTCCTAGCATTCTTAAATCCATCTGATTCTACTGTCTCCCTTCCTTATGTTGGTCCCAAACTAAGGCATGATTACTCAGACTCATCATCGAGTTACAATTGCTCCATATTACCAATATTTTACCTCCTTTAAATCCAATAGTACTTCATCCCTTCATACTCTTGGGGTATCCCACATATTGAGATAAAACTCGTACTTACTTTGTCCATAGTCCACTTTGTGGAACATCGTTATCTTTTCCAGGGGTCAAGGGTCCTCACAGGGTACCACCAACCTTGAAATGCACAAGTTCACCCATAGACCTGATTTCTCATATCCTCGAAAATGGTCAAAATCTTTCTCCATAGAGCAACTACTCATAAAATCCAAATCACTACCAACGATGGTAACTTTATTGATTCTCAATTTATTACAATCTCCTGCATTTCCATGACATGCCTCAACTCAACACCTCAATAAAAAGAAAGGTTCCCACTACTACTACTATATTTCTTTTTCGACACAACTATTTAGCACAAGCTTCCTTCTCTTTGGGACAATCTCTGGCAAAGTGTCCTGCTTTATTACAGTGGTAACATACTACTTCTGACAAGTCTTGAGGTCTCTTTGTGATCACATAGCCTCCTTGGGTTCTCGGCTTCCTTTTTTGGGCAACCATTGAAGTCGTGCCCTGAATCTTTGCACCTGAAATAGGTGATATGACTCAGGTCCTTCCTGGAATCTAATCTATTTCTCTTTCTGGACTTTTCCGTTCCAATCAGGGCTTCTATTTCCTATGGGTCATACTCTACTTCCTTTGTCGGGAATTCTACTAGATCCCCATTCAGACAATTTTGGGAGATGTGCCCTTCTTCTTCACATGAATAGCAAGACTTGGTGTAGGGTTTAATTGGGTTTTCTTTGGGTGTGTCCTCCACCTCTTCCTTCATCATAGCTTTTTTCTAAAATTTCCATGAGGGCTCCTTTCATTGCTTCCTTCTTCTGCTGGATGGTTGTTTGTATATGGGGTAACAGTGACACTGAGCAGGGTAGTGGGTAGTTCCTTCACACAAGAAACAAGTAATCTGCCTAGTTGGGCATTCTTCAGCTGGGTGATTTCCTTCACAATTAGGGCATTCATCCTTGTGTTCTTTATGGTTGTGTCCTATTTCTCCACAAAGCTTGCATGCACAGAGTTTCTTAATATGATTTCCATAAGGCTCCAATTTTTGGGTCACAAACCGAGACTTTGGCAAAGTCAACTTAAATTCTTTCCAAGTGGTTACCCCTTGCCATCCATTGATAGTTTGGTACATCCTCCACCAAGTAGCATCACCTCTTTCAAAGCACTAAAGAGCATGCTGGGTCATATCCTTTCTGACTATAGGGTTATTCTCCATATGATCTTCCATGTTCTAGATCCATCGGTCCGTGTCCAATTGAGTCATCGGTCCAAATAATATGAGCTCATCTCCATTCATCCTCTATTGGGTCCAGGGGTTTTGGGGGTGAGATAAGAGAGATAGGGAGGGGTACACGCAATACAAACAATAGTTTTGAAGATACATATTTTATTTTGTGGCCGTCGAAAAAATATCAAACAAATGACAGCTCACAATCATCGCATCTAACGTAAGTATATAATAGGGTTTGGTCTTCTAAAGGTCAATAAATCTTCAAGGTCGTCCAACTCTTCAAATCTTTAGAGTACCCTGAGGTTTTGCTCTTCCATCTTGGCTACTTTCAGCTTCTGGGTTTTGAGCTCTTTATGAAATGTTTCCTTGTCGAATAAGGCTTCCAGAAGTTCCATCCGAAAATCCTTGAGATAATACTCCAGATCCTGGTGATACACCAGCTGAGGTGAAAACTTCATCTTCTTCTCGTTCGATAAGGCGACAGGTGCTCCATTAGCCTTCTGCCATCCAATCCTTCCAAAAAATGCATGCTTAACTCAGCATGGTGACGATAGCACAAGCGAGCGATATCATCACAGATAGTTGTAACTTATGCTCATGTCTCTGCTATGAGCTATCATTCCGTAGTTGATATCTATTGTCCTGGGGTTTTCTTGACGACCAAAAACTTGAGTCTTGCCGCTACATGTTCCGGTCTTTCTCTGACACACCTTCATTGCAGGTATCGGCAACTTCAATAGTGTGACAAACTCCATAAGGGCTGGACCATAGGGAAAATATTCATAGCGTTGTCTTTGGTTCAGGGTTAAGCCCTTCCTCTATAATATGGAAGCCAAGGGTTCTTCAGAAAAAAAATTCTTAAATCGATCCTATCAGAGCCTTCCAAGTCACTTCACTCTGGGAATTCTTCAGAGCCTTCAATTCTCTGAGTCATTGGAGTCTTCAACCGTGGTAGTTTCAATTATTCCAATGCACGGCAAAATCCTGTTTATTCCAAAGTGGTCTTAGTTATCCGATATCTTGTACTTCTTGGAGTGGTCTCATCAGTCGAATCTACGTGTGGTCAAAAGGGGAAAGGGGTATGGTCTAACTAAAAGGGAATATTTGATAGATCTCAGAAAAGAAGAGAGGTAAAAGATCTTTTTGAGAATAAAGTTTTTAGAGAAAATCTTTCCTATGAGCTTGCCAGTCTCTAGGGTCACGTCCTACAGTCAACATGTCCTCTAATACCATCTTGTGGCGACCCGACCTCAGACGGAAGTCTCTTTTCTTAAGTGTCATCCCTGGATTGTTATGCTGACACACACAATACTCGAGGATTTATAACAGAGGTAAATCACATGTATAAAGTAACGTAAATACTATTACCTCAATCCATAAAGTGGAAGAAACAACAAGGTTGTGGATTCCCATAAACACCAACGACAAAGTTGAGTGTAGAAATCGTAACCCTAACGTATCACTTACTCGTCATAAGATTCCTGCAAAATGAGACGTTGCAGACATGTAGGTCAGTACATTGAATGTACTGGCAAATTCACACCATAGGATAATGATGAATAATAGCTATCACTACATGCATATTTGGCTGGAGGAGGCTCTAAGTTTAGTTTTGCATAAAGCCAATTTTTTCCTACAACAAAGCAATATATTTTATTTAACTACCAAGTTGGTTGAAAATTATTGAGAAGGTTCCTCCAACTCAATCCCAAATAATAGTTATAACCCAACAAATTAATTAAGTAAAGTGTTGAGATCAAATCAATAATTCAAGTACCAGATACTCAAGATGTCTATAACCGGGGACATGGCTAATCATGATTACTTTGTACACTCTGCAGAGGTTTGCACACTTTTCCCCACAAGACTCGATATCCTCCGTTGTATTTCTCGCACTGCATGATGTTTGAGAAACAGATGATCGAGACATAGTCTTTCAGAGGCATTTACTCTCTAAGACAGGCAGACCGGTACACCTACAATCCCCCTACATCTGCTAGTCCATCTCTTCAAGAGCTCACACAACTTACTCAACTATGCCAGAGCCCATAATAGCTTGTGGCTGCACACAGAAGTTTATAGCATGAATAATCTTATGATCCCTTTGAGCCTGGGTGGCATTCCATAGGGTGATCACACGGGTAATCCGGGATCCCCTTGGGCAAGCACTGGGTTCTCCAGGTGCCCGGGCAAACCACTGGGTGCTCCAGGGTGCCCTAACCAATCCACCCAGATGTGTATTAAAGTAGCCACCTTACGTTAAACCCTTAATTAACAATATCTCTCACACCTTTCATGAATTCTCCTAAACCAAACCACGTCTACGAGCATAGCATAGTAGTATAAGCATAACGTAGTAACACCCAAGGGTATGAATATAAGACAATAGGTTCCTACCTCATCAACTACTTCCCAGTACCCACATGTTATCAAACCTACTCATGCAATGTTTGAGGGTTGAAACTAATGCATAAAAACCGGGTATGAAAAATATGATCAAAGTGTGAACTAGCCTTGTACTGTTGATGAATATGGTTCGCACTCATAACTCCTGATAGTTCTATTCGTCACACTCCGGCCAGTCTATCGTAAGCAAACAATTGCATACATAAGCACTCAAGCATAAAATTCAAAGAAAAGATCTCGGAAAACTTTGAAAACAAGCTATTAACTTTTTCAACAGAAAACAACTTCTAACAGTACCAAAATTGAGTGAATTTGGCCTGATCATAAAGTTTAGATTAAGAGCTTAGATTTGCAAAAAGAATCAACTAAATCGGAGTTATAAAACTCAAGTTACGATCAAACGAAGTTCAAATACAAATATGTTTGAATTCAATTTTTAAAACATTCAAAAACATGTTTAAGTTGTTTACCTGGATAGATGAGATCATAACAAAAAAGTGAGCGTTGGTTTCGTTGGATTTGGATAGACGAGTAAAAAGTTGTGATCGTTTTAAGAACAGGGACTAATCTGTGAATAAAGTAATCGCAAACGGGTCCCTGGCAGAAAAAATAAAACGAAAAAAACTATTTACGGAATGATCGCTACCGAACGCTAATGAACGAAATTCGGTGGCTCCAGAGCCTAAACTAACGAACATGCACTAATTAAACAAAAACGTTTCGAATAAAAAACACGTTCTAATCCTACCGTTGATCCTAGATCTAACGGACGAGAGAGGGCGGGGAGTTACCGCAAGGGAGGCGGCGAAGTCCGGCAACGCGGGACGGCGGCGGCGGCTCAGCTCCGGTCGGGGCGGCGGCTTCGGTCGTCGGGGCAGGCGGCGAAGAGCACGGGGAGGCGCGACGCGACGAGGCGAAGGCGAAGGCGGCGTCAGCGTCGGTCGAGGGAGGAGGGATGGTGCGGGGCGACGGTGGCGGAGCTCGGTGAAGCTCGTAACTCCGGCGAGAGCTGCGTGAGGCGAGGAGGCGGTGGGAACTACACAGGGCGGCGGCAACGGCAGTGCGGGGTGCAGCAAGGCGCGACAGCGGCGCGACACGCTGTTAGCTGCGCGGCGGGGGAGCGTGCAGTGGCGGCGGCGAAGTTCGGCGGCGAGATGTGGCAGCGGCTGCGCGTCGGCGAGGAGGAAAGGGGGGTCTGGGCGGCGGCTTTTAAGGGCCAGTGGCGTGGGGAAGGGGCAGGAGAGGCCGGGGCGGACATGGTGCGAGGTCGATGGCGGCGCGGCCGTGGCGGCGGCGGACTCCCGAGCGGAGTCCCACTTGGGGACGGAGGAGGCGAGCGGCGTGAGCCGGCTGGCCGTGGCCTGGTGGTAACGGGCCGGCACAGTCGGAAGAGAAAGTTTCCATTTTTTTAAAACAGTCAATAATTAAAAGAAAACCAAATAAATAAATAAAATAAAATAAATAATATAGGCATTTTATATATCAAAATTTTTAGAAAAAGCTTTTCTACATCTTGAACATTTTTCTAACGTCAAATTAAATCCACAAAAATTTAAATGAAGCAAAGAGTTCTACTGATTTATTTAAAACCCAATAAAATCATTTAAAAAAGACCAAAACGATTTCAAATTTATTTATCTCCAATTTTCTGCTGTAGGGAATCATTTTACCGTGATTTTCATATATTTTATTTTTGGAGAAAAATAATTTGAATAAAACCCAAATAACTCCAAATTGAAAATAATTTCAAATGGACTCTCAATTTGTTTCTTTTAAACTCCCAACTCATATTTCATAGGATTTGAAGAAGTCATTTTATATTCTCTCATGAAAATCATTGAGTTGCATAAAGTTTCCGAATTTGAAATATTTCCAAATGGAATTCAAATCTTTTCGAAACCCTTTTTCATTTATTAAATGGAAGAAGTCATATCATCTTCACTCTAGGGTTCTGTGATGAAAAGAATTTGAATTCATGGAGATCATAAATGCAAGGTGAAAGTGTGGGAAATTCATTTGATTCCCTCTCATTTAACTTTCAAAAGTGTCGGCGTACAAAAGTAGGGGCTCTGCTTTTGACCCCTTTACTTGTGCACGGGCAGTCAGAGCCTCCCGCCACGGCCACGCATAACAGGGCAGGAAAGGGAAGCCGGAGAGAAGCCAAAGGCACAAGACAAACAAAGCAACGACAAGGACCAAGGCCACAAAGTGCAGATGGGTGAAGCAGGTTTCCCCCGCAAGACCCTTATCGGGGGCAGCCTCCGCAGCCCCGGCAAGCCCCTTGCCGGGGCAACTCGTCCACACCGGTAGAGCGAGCCACCCTTGAACCCACAGTCTCCAATGTCCACAACCACACATTGGGACAGGGCTCGGGAGGCACCTCCGTGGTGGCATGTAGATCTTTGTGAAGACATAGAATGCTCAAGATCAAATGAGGATAGGAAGGCAACAATCCTCACCAAGATCCTCACCGAAGAAACCCACAAGACCCCCGGCAAGATCCTTGTCGGGGACGCCAGCGCGCCACGGCAAGACCCTTGCCGAGCCACCCCGCAAGACCCTTGCCAGAGGCAACCACGGGGCCACTGCTAGGCCCGCACCAACCAACTCCCCGCCGCCGTTCACATGCAGCTGCCAGCCCAACCAGCTGGGCAGGCACCTGCGTGGCAACATGCAGCTTCAAGGCCAACTCAGCACGCACCTGCGTGGCGGCATGCAGCCCTTTGTGGAGGCTCCACCACCGCGCCACTTGTCGGAGTAATGGGCCACGGGTAGGCCGACCCGGGACCCAGGATCTTTCGAGACATCGGGGCAGGCCGCGCCCCTCTGGCCGAGTCCCACCTGGCGACCTTCAGAGAGGCCGAGTCCCAGCTGGCGACCTTCGGAGAAGCCGAGTCCCAGACGATGACTTTAAAGCAAGCCGACTCCGGGCTTGCGACCTCCAGGAGCGCCGAGTATGGGAGTCGGCCCGCGACCTTTCACGGAGACCAGTGCTGAGTACGGCCCCGACGTGGCCATCCCCTCTCGCCTACGAGGGGTTGGCATGGCTACAGTGAGCCGTATCGTCGGGAGATCTCCGGCGATGCGCGACACTGTTGCCATGCCTCCCCTGACCTCAGCCACAGTGCGTGATGCACTGTGCCCACGACGCCGGCCTGTACGGCCCAGAGATCGCCGGGCCACCCGTCAGTGGGTGAATCAGAGACGTCAGAGCGCCAGAAGACGGCCTTGAGGGAATCGGCCTCCACGGAGTCGGCCGCCTCCCCGGCAGGGCCCCACAAGCCATAAACCAGATTGGATGGGGAGTGGCGACAGTGATCGCCTGACAGATGACGGCACTGTTGCCACGACCCCATGACCAAGCCTGCGTCATCAGGAGTGCTGCACAGTGTCGACCTGTCCGCGGGACCCACCAGTCGGCGGGCCCCAGAAGCCGGCAGGAAGGACGGCGGCTTGAGAGACTGACGGCTTGAGAGACTGACGGCTGGGGGCCACGCCCAGTCAGATTACTATTGTACCCCCGGGGGGTAGGCCTATATAAACCCCCCGGGGCACCCATGCAAAGGGTTCGGCCTTGGATAGAGTGAGACACATAGACAAGGGAGGAGAGAGCCAGCCTAGCTCCCTCCTGCCTCCCGATACAGCTCTAGGAGCACCCTTGTAACCTTTTCGCCATAGTGACCATGCGGAGACCCCGCAGAGCAGCAGTAGGGGTGTTATCTCCCCGGAGAGCCCCGAAGCTGGGTAAGATTTGCCGGCGTGCATGTCTGCGCCTCATCCCGTTTCCAGGCACCGGCAACGTTCTACTCGCCCCCACCATGATAAGCCATCCTTTGGCATATGTCGCACCCAACCCCCGACATTTGGCGCCCACCGTGGGGCGAGGTGCACCGTCGTCCGGAGGTCTGTTCCGGACGGGAACCCTTTTCCTCCCTGGCGAGCGCAGCCAGCCCGGCTCGCCAGATGGAGTCTGCATCGACACGCTGCGCGGCGCCGAAGCTGCCTGCGCTGCGAGCGGCCTCGCCAAACTTATTGGCGAGGTGCGCCTCTCCGACGAGCCTGCATCCGACGCAGGCACGGGTGGCCCCGAGAACCTTCTCACGGGCCTCCTCGACCAACTCCACGTCGCCGGCGAGCCTGCCGTAGACTTGGAGTCCGTAGGCTCCTCCGACCCGATGCTGGTCGACTCCGACGCTGTATCGGTTGACATCTTCCCCACCAACGTGGTGGTCTACGACGAGCCGCTTCCGTACGAGGAGAGTGGCGGAAGCGCCGTCACGAAGGTGCTCGTCATCAGCCACGGCAAGCACTCCGGCGAAGAAGCCCAGGACCCGCTGCCAGCGATCCTGCAGGACCTAACCGCGCCCATTCCAGAGGACGCGGACGCCGAGACGCTGGAAACACGCCGCCTTCAGATCATCGAAGGCGCCAAGAAGTTGGCGAGCATGAGGCGCTTGTCAGAGGCATACCAGCGCGAGATGGATCGCGCCGTAGGCGGCTCGCCGGCTCCGACTGGGCCGAGCCGTCTGGGTGCGGTCCGACAGCGTGGCGCAGCCATCGCCGACTTGCTCGGGGTGAAACGCCCCGTGTACGCTACCCCAGCGAAGAATATCCGCGCCGCCCAAGCGGCGACTGACGAGCTGAAGAACTTTGAGGGCGAAGAGCGCCGTGTGATGACGGAGCGAGTCCAGCAGCTCCTCGATGCGGTTGCTGCGCAAAACGCGGCCGGCGGCCGCGTAGATGCGCTGCAGCAGCCGAACGACGACTTACCTCCCCGCCGAGATCAAGGCGCGACCTCCCGGACGCTGACTAGCGGAGTCCGCGGAAGGAAAGAGAAGGAGCCGGCTGTCAGTCACAGTCAGACTCACATCACCATCGAGCGTGACCAAGACGGCCGCCCAAGAGCAGTGGAACGACGGGACGATTATCTGTCTCCTCCGTCCCGAAGAGAACGGCGAGTTTCTCCGCCACCTGTTGAGCATCCGACTCTCGGAGGTCGCCTTGGCCGCCGAGAGGGAGTCGGAGAGAATGACGCCCGCCATCGGATCGACCGACTCCACCGATCCCTGGCGCTGGAAGAAGAAGATGAGTTGGGTCCGCCTTGCTTCGGGCCCCACATCAGAGATGAGCCCTTCCCCAAAGGGTTCACACTCCCCCGAGACACGCCCAAGTACACTGGCCCCGTGAAGCCGGAGGACTAGCTGATAGACTACTCCACAGCCGTCAACATAGCAAACGGCAACAAGCGAGTTGCCGTGAAGTATGTTCCTCTCATGCTCCAGGGCACGGCCCGGACATGGCTGAACAGCCTGAAGCCCCGTAGCATCAATAGCTGGGTCGACTTCACCGAAGCCTTCATTCGCAACTTCACCAGCACGTACAAGCGACCTCCCAAGCCGCGCCAGCTCTCCTTGTGCGTGCAAGGCCCTGAAGAATCAACGCGCGACTACCTCACACGCTGGGGCGAACTTCGAAACTCCTGCGAGGGCGTGCACGAGGTGCAGGCTATTGAGTACTTCACTGCCGGGTGCCGAGAGGGCACCCTCCTCAAGCACAAGCTCCTCTGCGACGAGCCAGAAACCCTTGACGAACTGCTAGTCATAGCGGATAAGTACGCCACGGCCGACTCTTCTATGAAGACGGAGATTCAAGTCACCGCGGCTGGCAAAGTGACTCCCCAGGCTCCTAGAACCCCGGCTGGAGACACCAGTCGGCGACAGCAACAAAACGACAACAAGCGCAAGGCCCCACAGCCGACTTCCAACAGTCGGCAGGTCGCAGCAGTAGAAGATCAGCAGCCGGAGGGGCAGCCTCCGGCCAAGCGGCAGAAAGGCGGCAAGTCCAATTGGTTGCCGGCTTTCTCCTATGAGCAGACTTTGGATGGTCCTTGCAAGTTCCACAGCGGCGCGAAGCCATCGAACCACACCACCAGAAAGTGCCACTGGCTCGCCAGAATCGCCAAGGGAGACGGCCTCACTCCTCCGCCGCCTGCAGGGCCGCCGCCTCCGCCGCCGCCCCAGCAGCCGGCGGCTCGGCCAGTCGGCGCAGTACAAGACGAGTTCCCAGAAGAGCACGGAGCCTACATAGTGTTCACCAGTGTGGTAGATGACCGGCGCAGCAGGCGCCAACAGCAGCAAGAAGTAAACGCAGTAGCAACGGATGCTCCAGAGTTCATGCATTGGTCCGAGAGGCCTATCAGTTGGAGTCGGGCGGATCACCCAGAGGTGATGACGAGTCCAGGCTCTTATGCCCTGGTCTTAGGTGCGACCTTGGCCACTGATAGGCGGGCCGCCCGTTTCTCGCGGGTCCTGATAGACAGAGGCAGCAGCATAAACATCCTATACAAAGACACCATGGAGAAGCTCGGAATCAGGCGAAGGCAGCTGCAGAGCAGCCGCACCGTGTTCCATGGAATTGTACCCGGCCTCTCCTGTTCACCGATCGGCAAGATTCTGATAGATGTCCTCTTCGGGGACAAAGATCACTTCCGCCGAGAGCCGGTCTGGTTCGAGGTGGTGGACTTGGAGAGCCCGTACCACGCACTGCTTGGCCGGCCTGCCTTGGCCAAGTTCATGGCGGTTCCCCACTATGCCTACCTCAAAATGAAGATGCCGAGTTCCAAGGGCATTCTGACCATTGTCGGCGACTACAAGATGTCGTCCGCTTGCACGGCCGAGAGCAGTCGGCTGGCCGAGTCTTTGGTGATCGCAGCCGAGAAGCGGCTCCTTGACCGAGTCGTGGCGATGGCCGGAAAGCAGCCAGAGATGTCGCTCGACCCCAAGGAGTCGGAGGTAGAAGGATCATTCAAGCCGGCTAAAGAAACCAAGAAGATACCCTTGGACCCAGAGCACCCAGAGAGATACGCTGTCGTAGGCACAGGCCTTGACAGCAAATAGGAAGGCGAGCTCGTCGATTTCCTCCGTGAGAATCGGGACATCTTCGCATGGTCCCCCAAGGACATGCCGGGTGTACCGACGGAATTCGCCGAGCACAAGCTACACGTCAGGCCAGATATGAAGCCCGTCAGGCAGCCCTTGCGCCGCCTGTCAGAAGAAAAAGAAGAGTTGTTGGAGAAGAGATAGCCCGGCTCCTGGCAGCCGGTTTCATCATGGAAGTGTTTTTTCCAGAGTGGCTAGCAAACCCGGTGTTGGTACTGAAGAAAAACAAGCAGTGGCAGATGTGCATCGACTACACAAGCCTCAATAAAGCCTGCCCAAAGGACCCGTTTACTCTGCCAAGGATTGATCAGGTGATAGACTCCACAGCCGGATGCGAGCTGTTGAGTTTCCTAGACGCATACTCAGGATACCACCAGATCAAGCTGAATCCAGCAGACAGACTGAAGACCGCATTCATCACGCCGTTTGGAGCCTTCTGTTACCTGACGATGACGTTCGGCTTAAGGAATGCCGGCGCCACCTTTCAGCATTGCATGCAGAAGTGCCTCCTCAAGCAACTCGGCCGGAACGCCCACGTCTATGTGGATGATGTGGTGGTGAAGACGGAAAAGCGTGGGACGCTGCTGGAAGACCTCAAAGAGACCTTTGAAAATCTGCGCCGATTCCGGATCAAGCTCAACCCCGAGAAGTGCGTTTTCGGAGTCCCGGCCGGCCAGCTCCTTGGCTTCCTGGTCTCCGAACGCGGCATAGAGTGCAACCCCGTCAAGATCAAGGCTATTGAGAGAATGAAGGTACCCAGCCGACTGTTGGATGTGCAGAAGTTCACCGGCCGCTTGGCGTCCATCAGCCGATTTATCAGTTGGCTGGGCGAGAAAGCTCTGCCCTTGTATCAACTGATGAAGAAGACCACCTTTTTTGAGTGGAACCACAAGGCAGATGAGGCATTTCTCCAACTGAAGAAGATGTTGACTACTCCCCCCGTGTTGGCGGCTCCGACTCCCAAAGAGCCCATGCTCTTGTACATCGCCGCCACCAGCCGAGTAGTCAGCACAGTCATCGTAGTCGAGCGCAAGGAGGAAGGCAAGGCGCTCCCAGTCCAGAGACCGGTATATTACCTGAGCGAGGTACTGTCGACCTCCAAGCAAAACTACCCTCACTATCAGAAGATGTGTTACGGCGTGCATTTTGCCGCCAAGAAGCTGAAGCCCTACTTTCAAGAGCATCCAATCACTGTGGTTTGCACCGCTCCACTCGCCGAGATCATTGGAAGCCGAGACGCCTCCGGCCGAGTGGCCAAATGGGCTATAGATCTAGCCCCTTACACCATCTACTACCAGCCCCGCACCGCCATCAAGTCGCAGGCGCTGGCCGACTTCCTCGTCGACTGGGCCGAGACCCAGTACCTGCCGCCAGCGCCCGACTCCACTCATTGGCGGATGCATTTCGACGGCTCCAAGATGCGCACCGGCCTTGGAGCCGGCGTCGTCCTCACCTCCCCTAAGGGCGACAAGCTCAAATACGTGCTGCAAATCCACTTCGCCGCCTCCAACAACGTCGCCGAATATGAAGCGCTCATCCATGGGCTCCGGCTTGCCAAAGAACTCGGCATTCGCCGGATCCTGTGCTATGGCGACTCCGACTTGGTGGTTCAGCAATCATCCGGCGACTGGGACGCCAAAGACGCAAACATGGCAAGCTACCGCTTCCTGGTGCAGCAACTCAGCGGATATTTCGAGGGGTGCGAATTCCTTCACGTGCCAAGAAATGACAACGATCAAGCAGATGCCTTGGCACGAGTCGGCTCCACTCGCCAAGCGATACCTTCTGGCGTCGCCCTTCAGCGCCTCCTCAAGCCGTCTATCAAGCCTTCACCAGAGTCAGACTCCATCTTCGTGCCGGCTCCGCCAGAAATAGTCGGATCCGACTCCAAGACCCCGGCAGGCGACCTCAAGAAAGCCACAATTGAAACCAGCCCGGGGACTGCGCCAGTCGGCCCGGGGACTTCTGAGCCCAGCCCGGGGACTGCGCCAGTCGGCCCGGGGACTTCTGAGCCCGGCCCGGGGACTGCGCCAGTCGGCCCGGGAGCTGCCCCAATCATCCCAGAGATTCCCTCAATCCAGCAAACGGCCGCAGACTCCAACCCGCCGCCTCCCAGCCCAGCCACCCTTGTCCAAGTCGCTGTGGTAGCAGTTGAAGAGATAGCAGCACCTTCATGGGCACAGCCCATCCTCAAGTTTCTAGTGAACAAAGAATTACCAACAGATGAGATCTTGGCTCGGCAAGTGCAGCGCCGAGCGGCAGCATACACCATAGTCAACAGAGAGCTAGTCAGGCGCAGTGTCACTGGTGTCTACCAGCGCTGCGTAGAATCAGAGCAAGGCCAAGCGATTCTCAGAGACATCCATCAGGGCGAGTGCGGCCACCATGCGGCTTCAAGGGCACTCGTGGCCAAAGCCTTTCGGCACGGTTTCTTTTGGCCGACTGCCCTGGAAGAAGCTAAAGAGCTAGTCCAAAAATGCAAGGGGTGCCAGATGTTCCGCTCCAAGCCCCTTCAGCCGGCTTCCGCGCTGAAGACAATCCCCATTGCCTGGCCCTTCGCAGTTTGGGGCCTGGACATGGTAGGACCATTCAAGACGGCCCGAGGCGGCCTAACTCATCTGCTTGTCGCGGTGGACAAGTTCACCAAGTGGGTGGAAGCAAAGCCCATCAAGAAATTGAACGGGCCTACTGTAGTGACTTTCATTGCCGACATCACGGTGCGGTACGGCATACCGCACAGCATCATCATCGACAACGGCACCAACTTTGCCAAGGGCGCCTTGGCTCGTTTCTGCGCGACGCAGGGCATCCGACTGGACTTAGCGTCCGTTGCCCATCCGCAGTCAAACGGCCAGGTGGAACGAACCAATGGCCTCATCCTGTCCGGCATCAAGCCTCGATTGGTCGAACCACTCGAGCGTTCGGCCGGCTGTTGGGTCGAAGAGCTGCCTGCCGTCCTCTGGAGTCTGCGCACGACCCCAAACAAGTCAACTGGCTTCACGCCTTTCTTCCTCGTCTATGGTGCCGAAGCCATCATCCCAACTAATATAGAGTTCGACTCTCCGCGAGTCTCCATGTACACCGAAGAGGAAGCCGAAGAAGCACGCCAAGACGGCGTTGATCTTCTGGAAGAGGGCCGACTGTTGGCACTCAGTCGGTCCAGCATCTACCAGCAGAGTCTGCACCGATACTACAGCCGTATGGTCAAGCCAAGATCGTTCCAAGAGGGCGACCTTGTGCTCCGGCTGATTCAGAGAACAGCCGGCCAGCACAAGTTGTCGGCGCCTTGGGAAGGTCCCTTCATCATCAGCAAGGTGCTAGGGAACGACGCCTACTATCTGATCGATGCTCAGAAGCCTCGAGCGCGCAAGAGGGACGACTCCGGCAAAGAAACAGAGCGCCCGTGGAACGCGAATCTTCTTCGAAGATTTTACAGTTGATGCAGTATGTATCGCACTACCCTCTTTGTATTAAAGTACTAAGACCTTAGGCCCCCCGGGACGAGCTCGGGGACTGCCTTTTTGATTATTTGTATGATAAGAATTACGCTTCCGAATATGCTGCTCTTTTTTATCATACTGTCTGGCACCGGGTCCGACTAGTCGGCCCGGGGACTTGCCGTCTTGCGCTATGGAATGCTTCCTGCGGTCAGACAAGTAATGTGTTGCGCTCAAGCCGTCTCCTGTCGAAAGCCGCAGCTCGCAGAGCGACTGTCGGTAGGCAGGGGACAAGCAAGAACGAGCGCACGCATGAAAAATGGCTAAGGACCTAAAAGCTTACGCATAGCCCAAGCCGGCTACCAGCCTCCCCCCACCGAGCCGACTCATGAGCAGTCGGCTCGCCATCTCGACTTTTATCAAGGACAGCCGACTCTCGAATAGTCGGCCTGTCGCTTTCTAGCCGATTTGCTGAAAAAACTCTAAATGGCTAAGTACTTGCCTTCCTGAAGTAGCCAAGCACTTGACCCGGCGACAGTCCGCAGAGCGGCTGCCCAGCCGGCAAGGCGGCAACTAAAGGAAGGCGGCAAAGGAAAAAGTCTAAGGAGCAATAAGCAAGGAAAGGCGGAAATTAGATAAATATTTACATAGGCCCTCGGCCGAATCTCCGAATAAGAATTCAGGATACACCCCGTGGGTGGAATTGTTCGAATCTAACAAGTCTTGCAAAAGATTAATGAAGACAGATAAACAGAAGCAGTCTAGGAGGCGGCCTCCGGGGCCGGAGGATCGGAGGTGACGGCGGTGTCGGATGCCGGGGCAGTCGGCTGGGCGGTCTCAGCCTGGTCGCCTCCGGCGGCGGTCGCCTTGTCCTTGCGCGGCTCGTTGCTGGAGGCGCGATCGGGCTGAGGCTGGCCGCCTGCTTCGTCTTCTGGCGCCTCCTCCTCGCCTCCGTCCTCCGACTCGTCCTCCTCCTCGGCGCTGGAGTCAATCACCTCCGCCGAGTCTTCCTCATACTCCGGGTTCATCACGAACCAGTCCGGCGGTGCCTCCTCGCCGCCTTCAGTCCGCTCGGGCACGAAGACGCTGGTGTCCGTGTACTCGGCGATGGCCGCCGCGCGCTCGACAAGGGCGCCTTCTACGGCCTCCAGCTCGGCCTGGGCTTCTGACCGGAATGCGGCCAGACGGTCCAGGTCCAGCCCCGGATACCACGCCTTGACGAACTCCAAGGCCCGGCGTGCTCCGGCCCGGGCCGAGGAGCCCTTCCAAGCCTCAAGGCGGCCGGCGGCGACTTCCAGCCAGTCGGCGGTCCGACTGGCGGTGCGAAGAGCCGGCACGTCCGGCCACAGGGCGGCAACCACTTGGGCACCGGCACGCTGAAGACGGCGCAGCAGACGGTGAGCAGGACGAAGACGAGCCCCGATGCTCAGAAGCTGCTCGTCGATGGTTCGGGGGGCGTTGGCGGCAATCACCTCACCCTTCGCCCTTCGCGCCTCCCGAGCCGCCTCGATGGCCAGAGGGACGGCTTGTGAATGGCCGGGAAAGAAGTCTGCCAAGGCAGAAAAGAAGATAGTCGAGAAAATCAGAAATCAGCCCGACACAGAGTCGGAAGACCAAAGAAGCAAAAAAGGCTTACCGTCGACGATGTCCTCGAGCTCGTGGTAGCCGGAGGTCAGCATCGCCTCCCGATCAGTCCAGGCGGAGCGTTCGACCTCGAACTCGGCCATGAGGGCATCCTCCCGCGACTTGGCGTCGTCCTGCGCCTTCCGGAGCAACTCCTTCTGCTCGGCCAGCTGCGTCGCCAGCAGATCGCGCTCTTTGGCGAGCCTGTCGCACTCCTCCTCCTTGGCACGACGAGCAGTGTTGGCCTCGCCCAGCTGCTCCTGGAGGGCGGCATTGGCGCCTGAAGAACGAAGAACAAGACAAGAAAGTCATCAGTAAGGTAGATCGCCGGGGAGATCCGGCCCGACTGCTCAGCACTCGGCCCGAATCTCGGGGACTACAGCCCGCGGGCGCGCCAGCGCGCCCCCGCGGAGAAGAAGGAAGATAGATCGCCGGGGAGATCCGGCCCGACTGCTCAGCAGTCGGCCCGAATCTCGGGGACTACAGCCCGCGGGTGCGCCAGCGCGCCCCCGCGAAGAAGGAAGAAATAACTCACCTCGGCTTTCCGTCAGGTCGGCGGTCCGCTTATTCAGCTCCTCGACGTTGCGGTTGAAGGCAGTGGCGCGGAGATTATGATATTCCTGCAAAAAGCCGGCAAAGGCAAAAGTTAGTCCTCGGAGCTCACCAGAGGGAGTTCCGAACCGCCTGCTCAGCAGCCGACCCGGAACTCGGGGACTACACCCAGTGGGTGCGCTGGCGCGCCCCCACAGAGAAAGAAGAAATTTAAAAAAGAGAAAGGAAACATACCCGGACGGATGTCCGCACGGCCAGATGCGCTCTGGTGCAGAGTTGGAGGGCGTCGCTCTCCGTGCGCAGTTTTGACTGGACGTCCAGGAGGGCCTGATTCAGCGGGCCGGTGCCGCCTCCGCGTAACCAGCCGGTGGGCGCGGCGCTGGAGGCCTCGACGTCCAGATTCGCCGAACTTGCGGCGCCAGTCTCCCGAGCTCGCGGCGCCGAGCTCGTCCTCTCAAGCCGGCGGCGTGCCGGCACGGCGACCTGAAGAAGCAGCCGCGCCTCGGCGTCGTCTGTAGTCGGAGGATCCTGCGGGTCCACCAGCTGCTTGCCATGCGGCCTCCTAGACGGAGGCGGAGGCGGCGGAGGCGGCGCGTGGGTGTCCGAGCCTGAAGCGTCGCCGCCCTCCTCCACGAGAGGGTTCTCGGTGCCGACCTCTCCGGTCTGCCCCGTGAACTCCAGAGCCGGCGGCGCCGACGACAACGGAGGGACGAGCATCGCCGATCGGCGACGCGCGACCTCCTCAGCGCGCCGTTTCGTCGCGGCGGCAGTCTCGGCCTCCTCCAGTCTCCTCTGGGCATTGGCGGCCGCCTTCTCAGCCTCCGCCTTCTCCAGGCGGTCGGCCTCCTCTTCATCGCGCTTCTCCCGCGCGTTCTGTTCCGTCGCCTCCCGAAGGTCGGCGGCGGGATCGACCCGCCGAGTGTTGGCGGATGTCTCTACCGACCCCATGACAGAGGGGACGGCGGCTCTCTCAAGGGAGAGGGGAGCTCTGGAGAAGACCAGAGGGAAAAATCAAAGAAGACTCGGATAAGATCCAACAAAGAAAATGAAAGAGTAAAAAAGACTCACGCAGAAACTAGCGGCGGCCTTCTCACTTCCCTTCGGAAGCGGTTGGCCTTCGCGGCCGCCTCCTCCCGCTTGGTCGCGGCGGCCGCCCCCTTGAACTTCTTCTGTTTGCCGCCGGGCGCGCTCGGCCCGGCGTGACGCCTCTTTGCGCCGACTTGGCCGGAGGGGCCGGCCCTCGGCTGGCGGCGTGGGACGACTTCCACGTCGGCGTCGTCCTCGGGCCAGTCGGCGAAGGTGGCCGATGGCCTGAGGCCGCCGTCCGCCCCCTCTCCGCCGCCTTCGGCGTCGGCCTCCAGCGCCGCCGCCCCCAAGTCGGGGTCGTCGACATCACTGTCCTCGCGATCTGGGACGTAGTCGCGGGGCTCTCTCATGGCGCCGGCTGCGGGCGCCGTGAGGGGATTCTGCCCAGAAGAAACCAACGATGATTAGAGGCCGGAGTCGGCTGCAAAGAGGATCAAGCTACAGAAGGATGCGACTTACCATTGGAGGGGGGTTGTCGCGCGAGTACGGCTCCTTGCCGAACTGCCAGTTCTCCGTGAACTCGCAGTGCGCGATGTGGTTCACCAAGTTCGCCACCTCCCCGCGGGGCATTTCCTTGGTGCACAGCCGGCTCGGATCGTGGCGGCCGCTCATCTGACAGATGAGGTGAGGCCGGCCCTGGAGTGGGAGGACTCGGCGCGCCACGAAGGCGGCCAGAAGATCGGATCCGACGAGGCCCTCCGACTGCAGCAGAACTCGGAGTCGCGCCACGGAGCCGGCTCCGGAGGGGGACAGCGACTTGGACCAGTGGGACCAACTGGCAAGCCTGCCAGTCAGAGGCTCGGGGTCGAAGGGCGGCAAATTGACCCAGTCGCCGTCGGTGGAGACGTTCTTCACGTAGAAGTAAGATTGCTGCCACATCTTCACCGACTTCACCAACGAGATGGGAGGGAAAGGGTTGTCGGCCGTCGAGCGCCGCACCGTGATGTAGGTGCCGCACTGAGCCGGCGTGCCGGCGGCCTGAGTACCGAGCTTCGAAGAGAAAAATTCTCCCCACAGCTCGAGGGTGGGGAGAACGCCGAGGTAGCCTTCGCACAGAGTGGCGAAGGCGGAAAGCAGCACCACCGCGTTTGGGGTGAGGTGGTGCGGCTGAAGCTTATGGAACTCCAGGAACGAGCGGAAGAACCCGCTCGCCGGAAGCCCCAGCCCGCGCATTAGGTGCGAGCGGAAGACGACCCGCTCGCCCTCCTCCGGCGCGGGCCGGATCTCTCCCGCCGGCGCGGGACGAGCGTGCACCAGGTCTGCGCCGGGGAGGCGGCGGGTCCGGCGGAGAAACTCGATGTGCTCCGCCTCCACGTCCGAGCCATCCCACACGCCGGAGCGCGAGGCGGGGGGCGCGGCGGAGGAAGAGCTCATCGCCGACGAGAGAGGATGCGTTGGCTCGCGGCGGAGGAAGAAGAGAAGGCAGGAGAGCGGGGGAGAGGGTGTGCGTGCAGTGCCGCCCCGCTCCTCCCCGCCTATTTATAGCCCTACGGGCTGAGGAGCCGAGGGGGCGGACGTGGGATTAACTGCGCCCGAAGCCCCACGCCGCCCACGATTTACCCCCACGAAGTTACTGCGCGCAGTAACAACGTGGGGATGCCAACCGTCCGCAGCCACAGCGGATCCGCTCGGAAGCCGAGGCGCGGTAATGGCGGGCCCCACCTGGCGGCCCGTCCCGTCGCGCGCGTGGGTGGGCAGACTATCCTCCCCACGTGGCGCCACGCGATAGGACCGTCTCGATGGCGGCAGGGAAGCGTATCCGATACGCCGCCTGTTTTCCCGCCGCGACTTACGAATAATGGCCCCTCGCTGAACAAGTCCGACTTCGGCGAGTCGGCCCGAAGAAACAGCGGCCGAGTCTCAGAATCGGCGCTGGGAAGATTGAAACTGTTGAAGCCCCACGAGGCGGCGCCCGCAGGGCTTCACCAGCTTCGGGGACTACTGTCGGAGTAATGGGCCACGGGTAGGCCGACCCGGGACCCAGGATCTTTCAAGACATCGGGGCAGGCCGCGCCCCTCTGGCCGAGTCCCAGCCGGCGACCTTCGGAGAGGCCGAGTCCCAGAGGGCGATCCCCCGAGAAGCCGAGTCCCAGATGACGACTTTAAAGCAAGCCGACTCCCGGCTTGCGACCTCCAGGAGTGCCGACTATGGGAGTCGGCCCGCGACATTTCACGAAGACCGATGCAGGGTACGGCCCCGACGTGGCCGTCCCTTCCTGCCTACGAGGGGTTGGCATGGCTACAGTGAGCCGTATCGCCGGGAGATCTCCGGCGAGGCGCGGCACTGTTGCCATGCCTCCCCTGACCTCAGCCACAGTGCGTGATGCACTGTGCCCACGACGCCGGCCTGTACGGCCCAGAGATCGCAGGGCCACCCGTCAGTGGGTGAATCAGAGACGGCCAGAGCGCCAGAAGACGGCCCTGAGGGAGTCGGCCTCCACGGAGTCGGCCGTCTCCCCGCCAGGGCCCCACAAGCCATAAACCAGATTGGATGGGGAGTGGCGACAGTGATCGCCTGACAGACGGCGGCACTGTTGCCACGACCCCATGACCAAGCCTGCGTCATCAGGAGTGCTGCACAGTGTCGGCCTGTCCGCAGGACCCACCAGTCAGCGGGCCCCAGAAGCCGGCAGGAAGGACGGCGGCTTGAGAGACTGACGGCTGGGGGCCACGCCCAGTCAGATTACTATTGTACCCCCGGGGGGTAGGTCTATATAAACCCCCCGGGGCACCCATGCAAAGGGTTCGGCCTTGGATAGAGTTAGACACATAGACAAGGGAGGAGAGAGCCAGCCTAGCTCCCTCCTGCCTCCCGATACAGCTCTAGGAGCACCCTTGTAACCTTTTCGCCATAGTGACCATGCGGAGACCCCGCAGAGCAGCAGTAGGGGTGTTATCTCCCCGGAGAGCCCCGAAGATGGGTAAGATTCGCTGGCGTGCATGTCTGCGCCTCATCCCGTTTCGAGGCACCGGCGACGTTCTACTCGCCCCCACCATGATAAGCCATCCTTTGGCATATGTCGCACCCAACCCCCGACACCACCTCAGCTGCCTGCCTTCCTACATGGCACCGCATGCATCGCTGACCAGGGTGCGTGTCAAAGCAAGGAGGAGCGGCGACGGACGGGACGGGCCTCGCTCCCGTCCCCGATAAAGTGAAGGGACACCTAAGCCTCGCATTAAATGCACTTTGTCTTGTAATACCTGCGATAAGCTCGCAGCGCTGTAGCACCTTCCACCTCCTGTGTGCCACTGCGGCAGCCCCTTTCGCCTATAAAAGGAGGCCCATGGCGCACTGGAAAAGGATTCGGCTTTTTGAAACCTAGTAGCACCCAGAGCTAGTTGAAGAGCTCAAGAACACTAAATACATCCACCAAAGCAGGATCGTAGGGTTTTACGCATCTTTGTGGCCCGAACCTGGGTAAATCCCCTTTGTGCTGTCTGCTAGTCCCGCTCTTCTCACGATCCCCGCACCCCGCAACCATAGTAGGGGTTCCAGTGATCCCATAGGTGTCGTTTCCCACCGACATATTTGGCGCGCTAGGTAGGGGGAGCGCAATTGTGAGAATCTGGTCTAGCAGTTGACCTAGCTGTTCTTCATCGCCATGGCTCCTAAGAAGAAGAAGACCACGGCGATTGGTTCGTCCGGGACCAGGTTGCCAGTACTGGTGTGGACCAATAGCGGGCCAGTCGCAGAGAGAACCCGTGGCGCGGCCCGCGAACATCCACATCACCCTGGCGGTTCAGGCCTGGCGAGTGGCGTCGTTTGCGCGCCAGGCGACGGGCCACCAGTCGCTGGTTCCAGAGATGGAGTCAGGCCCCCGTAGGCGGTGCGGGGCCCTCCAGGGGCGCCGCCGTCTTGCCAGACGGCGGCACGGCGGCCTCCAAGATGCCAACACCGGCGCCCACGGCGCGCTCTTCCCAGGTTGTGCGTGATGAGCAGCGTCACCCTGCCGGTGACCCTGCACGCTGCCCTGGGAAGAGTCCCGCGCGCCCATCACATGATGAGGAGGGCCAGCATGCGTGCCGAGGTGCTGATGGAGGTGGCGAATGGCTGCGGGGCCATGACGCGGCCCCTTCTAACGTGGTTAGAAGTCGAGGCGCATCGCGGACCACCCAGCTTTCGCTGCCACCCACGCCAGCGGAGGCCCTAGCACGCGCGCAGCTGCTCCTCGATTTTCCTCCCGCCGCGAAGAAGCTTGACGAATGGAGGGCCACCATCTGGAGCCTTGTAGGCATCGCCAACAACGATGAGTTGCGGCCGGCAGGACCCGTAGGCCGTCGCTCCGTCGGGCTACCGCATGCTAGCGGAGGCCGTGTCGGAGGCGACGCGGCCACGGTGTACTCCCCACCTCCATCCCGGCCACCCCGGGCGTCGGTCCATCGCGATGACGCTCGTGATGATATCTCCATCGCGTCGTCCGACCCGCGAACTAACCGCGATCAGCGTCAAGTCCTTCGGGAGAGGGCTCATGAGGACGCTCGAACTATGATTGAGCGCCAACGTGACGCGCGCCACCAGTCGGACAGGCGGGCAGTGCCCGCTGTGGACCACCCAGCGCCGAGAGGCTACGGTGGCCTACCCTACGAGGTGGGTTGTCCGGCCTTCACCCGTTAGCTGCGGCAGTTCCAGTGGCCCTCCCACCGTACATTCAAGCCCGACGTTGGTGAGAAGTACGACGGCAAGACTCACCTGTCAGAGTTCCTCAGCATCTACATCATCATGATGCAAGCTGCCGGGGCCTGCCACGATAAGGTGCTTGCCAACTCCCGTTGGCACTCAAGCCTAATGTTATGTCATGGTTGATGCACTTGCTGGTGAATTCCATCTCTTCTTGGGCGGATCTGTGCCATGAGTTTGTTGGCGCCTTTACCGGAGGTCACCAAGCTGATGGCCAGGCGAGTGGTTTACACATCATCCCCAGAAGGAAGGAGAAAACTTGCACAAGTACATCCAAAGGTTCAGCAGGGTGCAGTACAACATCCCCGATATTCATCCCGCCGCCGTGATCAGTGCGTTCCACCAAAATGTGCGCAACCGCATGATGCGCGAAGAGCTGGCGATGAACAAGGTTAAGGATGTGGCCGAGCTCTATGTCCTTGCCGATCGATGCGCTCGCGCTGAAGAGGGAAGGAAGTACCCCGGCGAAGATGCCGGCGTGGAAACCGACTCCACTGGCGACACTCCCACCCCAGCAAAGAAGGGCCAACGCCGTAACAGGAAGCGCGGGCAAGGCCGTGCTTGTCGTCGAGGGATCCAATGACACTGGCGCCACCAAGAAGACCAAGGCGAGCGACCCCGGCAAGGAGGTTGCCAGGTGTGTCGCTGGCCGGGCCTTGGCGGCTTCTTCTTTGTCCTCCTTGTCTTCTTTCTCCTCTTCTTCTTCTTCCTCCTCCTCCTCCTCCCCTCCTCCTCCTCCTCATCTTCTTCTTCTTTGTCATCCTCCTCTTTGTCCTCCTCCTCTGATTCATCCTCATTTGTGTCCTCGTCATCATCAACATCTAGTGCTGCTTCCATTTCATCAACTTCTTCTGACTCCTCCTCAACAAACTCTTCTTCTTCTTGTCTAGGTGAAACCCGTCTCTTTCTTTTTGGAGCACGGTGTGACATGCGGGTTCCTATTGATGGCTGCTGTACGTAGGGATCAATATCCGGCTCCTCGTCATTGATCTTGGCAACTGCTTCAATGAAGGTGCCAACCTATTCAGTTACTGCCTTGCACGGGTCATTAACCACTTTGGCAATCTTTGCCTTTTTGCATCAGCACAAAAAAAGATTCAGTGCCGATTCAATTAGAAAACCTTTTTTTAATGTTGGTAACTGATCCAAACTCCTTTATGCAAAGACTTACCTGCGGATTGTAGGTTAGTGGTAACTTGGATGCCACAAATGCTTCAGCTTGCAAAAGACCCCCAAACAGTGGTGTCTGCTCCATGCCTCTATACTCCTCTTTGAGCTGATGTGAAAAAGAGAAAAAGTAAAGAATAAGGTTATCAAACAGATTTAGTGTTGACCAAAAACAATTATTATAACCTGTGCAACTACAACAAAATGGTGGGCACACCTGATTCTACATATATGCAACTGAACAAACAAAAAACTGTGCAACCCACGGGACACCTAAAAATGTTTCTGCCAACTGATGTACCACATCTGTGCAACAAGATGAGTAAAACTGTGCAACTTGAAACAGATGATGTGCCAATTAAAAATGAACATGTGTGCAGATGCCAAACTAAAGCTACAAGTTGTGCAACTATAGGCGTTGTTGTGCCAACTGATGACAATTTTTGTGCGACTACCAAAAAGTGTCGAAAGCTGATCTCAAAAGCATATGTGCAGCTACCAAGGAATTAAAAACTGAGAAGACATGAATAGAAGATAAAAAGAGCCACTGTTAAAAAAACAAAGATAACTAATGACCCACAAGTATAGGGGATCTATCATAGTCCTTTCGATAAGTAAGACTGTCGAACCCAACAAAGAGCAGAAGGAAATGATAAGCGGTTTTCAGTAAGGTATTCTCTGCAAGCACTGAAATTGTAGGTAACAGATAGTTTTGTGATAAGATAATTTGTAATGGGTAACAAGCAATGAAACTAAATAAGGTGCAACATGGTGGCCCAATCCTTTTTATAGCAAAGGACAAGCCTGGACAATTTATTATAATGGGAAAAGCGCTCCCGAGGACACATGGGAATTATCGTCAATCTAGTTTCATCACGCTCATATGATTCACGTTCGGTACTTTGATAATTTGATATGTGGGTGAACCGGTGCTTGGGTACTGCCCTTTCTTGGACAAGCATCCCACTTATGATTAACCCCTATTGCAAGCATCCACAACTACAAAAGAAGTATTAAGGTAAACCTAACCATAGCATGAAACTAGTGGATCCAAATCAGCCCCTTACGAAGCAACAAACTAGGGTTTAAGCTTCTGTCACTCTAGCAACCCATCATCTACTTATTACTTCCCAATGCCTTCCTCTAGACCCAAGTAATGGTGAACTGTCATGTAGTCGATGTTCACATAACACCACTAGAGGAGAGACAACATACATCTCATCAAAATATCGAACGAATACCAAATTCACATGACTACTAATAGCAAGACTTCACAGACGTCTTCAGGAACAAACGTAACTACTCACAAAGCATATTCATGTTCATACTCAGAGGGGCATTAATATGCATTAAGTGTAGCGACCAGACCTCAAACAGTCTGATCTCTGTGCATCAGTGTCATCCCTGGATCAGTAATGCTGACACGCACAGTACTCGAAGGATTTATAACAGAGTAGCAATCACACACTTATTACATCGAATGTCTCAAAAGAGAGCCTATTACAATGAATATGGCATAAGGCCATCTAATAACGATAACATCGGAAGGCTTGGAAGATAAGTGAGTCCATCAACTCCAACGGCATCACTGAGTATAGAACCATGATCCTAAGGCATCTTACTCATCGTCTGAAAAGTCTGCAACATGAACGTTGCAGCCCGAAAACGGGTCAGCACATGGATTATGCTGGCAAAGTAACACATAGAGAGTAATGAAAGAGTAATGCTATACTACATGCATATATGGCTGGTGGAAAGCTCTATGGTTACAGTTTTGCGTAAAGCCAGTTTTTCCCTACTTCAAAGGAATAAATTTATTTAACTATCATGGTGGTTGTTAAACACTGAGAATGGTTGACAGCATTCTCAATCCCAATTAAGTAACATCATGATTAAACAAACCCAACAATATTAATTAAAGTAACATGATGAGATTCACGTGATAATCCAAGTACTAGATACTCAAAACGTCCATAACCGGGGACACGGCTAACCATGATTAGTTTATACACTCTGCAGAAGTTTGCGCACTTTTCCCCACAAGACTCGATCTCCTCCGTTGGGATTCTCGCACTACATGGTGTTTGAGAAACGGATGACCGAGACATAGTCTTTCAAAAGCGCTAGCACATTACGATCGGGTAGATCGTACCAACCTACATCCCCTACATCTGCTAGTCCACCACTGTAAGAGTTCGCACAACTTAGTCAACTATGCTAGAGCCCATAGTAGCTTGTGGCTGCACACGGAAGTTTCTAGCATGAATAATCCCTTTGGGCCTGGGTGGCGGTCCAAAAGAAAAACAACAGGCAATCCTGGAATACCCAGGTACCTCAATCCACCCAGATGTGTATTAAAGTTGCCACCTTAAATAAACCATTAATTAACAAACTCACATCTGTCATGGATACACTCACCCAATCCACGTCTACTAGCATAGCATGGCATAATAAGCAAACGTAGAAGTAACTCCCAAAGGTTTGATATTAAAACAGGTAATAGATACTACCTCATCTACTTCCCAAAACCCACAATTTAATTAGATCCTAATCATGCAATGTTTGAGGATTGATCTAATGCAATAAAACCGGGTAGTAAAGAGATATGATCAAAGTGTTACTTGCCTTGCTGAAGATCCGCGAAACCTAGGGATTCGAAGTAGCAAGCGGTGCAATCCGGGTACTCTATCACAAACAAAAAAACAAGCATAAAATAAGTACTCATCTAATGCACAGATAAAACTGAAATAAGAGATCTAACCAGAAATTTCAACTTAAGAACTCCGGTTTAAAAAAAGAATCAAATCGAACGAAGCAACAAAACTCAAACAGAGAAAGAAATAAGCTTCGTTTACTAATATGGACCTAAGTAAAATTTTACAGTAGCAAAAACTTGTTTGGGTAGATTATTCGGAAAGAGGGTTTCGAGACGAAACACTAGGCGCTTGAATGGCCTGATTCCGATAAATGAGCGAGAAGTTATACTAAAACAAAAATCGGATCAGAAATCACGATCAGAAAAATTGCGGAATAAATCTGAGAAAAAGAAAAACGACGAACAGATTAACGAACGAACATTCGTTATCTAGATCTAAACGATGAACACGTTCGTTAAAACGAACGAACGAGCGAATGCTCGCTAATTAACCTAAACCGGAAAAAACCGATCTAATAAAAAACGGATCTAAAAAAAACTGACGAAAAACCGAAGGAAAAACCGAACGGTTTTTCTAAAAAATGGCGGTGGCTCGGGTCAACCTCGGGGTGCGGGTCGGCGGTGGCGGCGGCGGCGGCACTAGGGTTAGGGTTTGGGGGCGCGGCGTGGCTCGGGTGGGCTGGGGGCTGGCGGCGGCCCGGGGCGCTATATAAACGCCCCGGCCAGGAGAGTCCTGGCCGATCCCGGCCCGTAGTCGATTAGGATTTTTTTTAAATAATTTTCGCATAGAAAAACAAACGAAAGAAATACCAAAGGACTCCAAAAATCCCAAAATAAATTTTCCCCGGCTTGTAAAATCAAGCCGGTTTAGATGAACTTTTATTTGGGGCCTAAATGCAATTTTCAAAAACGCGCATTTTCCTAAATTCAAATAAAATAGCAATAAAATCCAAAATAAAATCTTATTTAATTTTTTTATTAAATCCTCAATATTTCTTTATTTTGGGAAAGTCATTTTATTCCCTCTCTCATAATTTGTAATTTGAAATAATTGAAGATAAAATAAATAAAATCAAATGATCCTATTTCCAAAATTTGAGAAAACTCAAATATGAAAATATCGAAATCCCCAACTCTCTCCGTGGGTCCTTGAGTTGCGTAGAATTTCTAGGATCGAGGCAAAATGCAATAAATATGATATGCAATAATGATCTATTTGTATAACATTCCAAATTGAAGGGATGTTACAAACCTACCCCCCTTAAGATGAATCTCGCCCTCGAGATTCAGGTTGGCTAGAAAATAGGTGAGGGTGGTCCTTCAGCAGATCTTCCTCTCTCTTCCAGGTGGCTTCATCCTCGGTGTGCTGGCTCCACTGAACTTTGCAAAACTTGATAACCTTGCTGCGTGTGACTCGGCTGGCATACTCAAGAATCTTGACTGGTTTCTTCTCATAGGTCAAATCACTGTCCAACTGAATCGCCTCTAGCGGCACGGTATCTCTCAGCGGTATGTCAGCCATCTCTACGTGGCACTTCTTCAACTGAGAAATGTGGAACACATCGTGAACTCGTGACAATCCCTCAGGCAATTCCAACTTGTAGGCAACTTCTCCCATACGCTCCAAAACTTTGTACGGTCCCACAAAACATGGCGCTAACTTTCCTTTAACTCCAAAACGCTTAACTCCTCGAAGTGGAGATACACGAAGATAGACTCTATCTCCGACTTCATAAACTGTCTCCTTGCGTTTTGAATCTGCATTGCTTTTTTACTTGGACTGGGCTACCTTGAGCCTATCGCGAATCAACTTCACTTTCCGTTCAGACTCCTTAATCAAATCTGGTCCAAACAACTGGCGGTCTCCAACTTCATCCAAAGACAACGGGGTCCTGCACCTCCTTCCGTATAAGGCTTCGAAAGGGCCATCTTCAAACTGGATTGATAACTGTTGTTGTAAGAGAACTCTGCATTTGGCAAATTATCGTCCCAACTAGATTCATAATCTAGCGCACAAGCTCTCAGCATATCCTCCAAAATCTGATTGACTCTCTCGGTCTATCCATCTGTCTACGGATGAAAAGCTGTACTGAACTCTAGCCTGGTACCCAAAGTTTCATGCAACTGATTCCAGAACTTTGAGGTAAACTGGGTTCCTCTGTCTAATACAATGCTCCTCGGAACTCCATGCAGACATACGATCCTGGTCATGTATATCTAGGCCAACTTAGCACTGGTGTAAGTGGTCTTCACTGGAATGAAATGAGCTACCTTCGTCAAACAATCGACTACAACCCAAATCGAGCCATATCCTGAACGACTCCTGGGCAATCCTGTGATAAAATCCATGCCTAGCTTATCCCACTTCCATTCGGGTATCGGCAATGGTTGTAACAATCCTGCTGGCTTCTGATGCTCTGCCTTTACTCTCTGACATGCATCACAAACTGCTACATACTCCGCAATATCCTTCTTCATTCCGGTCCACCAGAAAGTCTCCTTCAAATCCAAATACATCTTGGTATTTCCTGGGTGAATCGAATACAGCGAATCATGGGCCTCTTGCAAAATCAACTTCCTGATCTCCAGGTCATTAGGCACATAAACACGGTCTTCAAACCATAAGGTATCGTGCTCATCCTCACGAAATCCCTTAGCTTTACCTTTGCTCATCTTCTCATTTATCTCAGCAATTTCCTTGTCGGCCTTCTGTGCTTCTCTGATCTTATCCATCAAAGTCGACTGAATTTCCAATGCTGCTATATAGCCTCTCGGAACTATCTCCAAACATAGTTCGCAAAGGTCCTCGGCTAACTCCTTTGGCAACCCTGTGGTCATGAGTGTATTGACATGGCTCTTACGGCTCAACGCGTCGGCTACTACGTTAGCCTTCCCGGGGTGGTACTGCAATCTCATATCATAATCCTTGATGAGCTCCAACCATCTCCTTTGCTTGAGATTCAACTCCTTCTGCATGAAAATGTACTTCTAACTCTTGTGATCCGTGTACACCTCACAATGATTTCCGATGAGAAAATGTCTCCATGTCTTCAATGCATGCACTACGGCTGCTAACTCCAAATCATGCATAGCATAATTCAACTCATGAGGTTTAAGCTATCGTGAAGCATACGAAACAACTCTCCTCTCCTGCATAAGCACTGCTCCAAGTCCTCGACGTGAAGCATCACAATACACCTTGTAATCCTTACTTTGATCTAGCACAATCAACACCGGCGAGGTAACTAGACGTTCCTTCAACTCCTGGAAACTAGCCTCACATTCCTCAGTGCAATTGAACTTGGTATCCTCCGTCATGGGCTTTGCAATCTTTGAAAAATTCTTAATGAATCTCCGATAGTATACTGCCAGTCCAAGAAAACTTCTGATCTCTCCAACTTTCGTTGGTGCTACCCAATTTGTCACGGTGACAACCTTTGTGGGGTCTACGGCTATTCCTTCTCCGGATATAACATGTCTGAGGAATCCAACTTCCTTCAACCAAAATTCACATTTGCTGAACTTGGCATATAACTGGTGTTCTCTGAGCTTCTCCAATACCAACCGCAAATGCTCCTTATGCTCCTCTTCGTTCTTCGAGTAGACCAAAATATCATCAATGAAAACCACGACGAACTTATCCAGAAACTCCATAAATTTGTTCATCATGTTCATGAAATAGGCAGGTGCGTTAGTCAGACCAAATGACATAACGGTATACTCGTACAAGCCATACCTGGTGGTAAAAGCCGTCTTAGGTATATCCTGCTCTCGAATCTTCAACTGATGGCATCCTGATCGTAAATCGATCTTGGAAAATACATTTGCTCCTTGCAATCGGTCAAATAGGTCATTGATCATTGGCAATGGGTACTTGTTCTTGATTGTTACTGCATTCAATCCTCGATAATCAACAACCATCCTCAATGATCCGTCCTTCTTCTCCACTAGAAGTATTGGCGATCCCCAAGGCGAAGAACTTGGGAGAATATAACCTTTATCCAGTAACTCCTTAATCTGACTCTTAATCTCCTCCAAATCTTTTGCTGGCATCCTGTATGGTCTCTTGGATATCGGCCCTGTGCCTGGCAAAAGCTCAATCAAAAACTCGATATCTCTATCCGGTGGCATGCCTGGCAACTCTTCTGGAAATACATCAGGAAAATCGTTCACCACTGGTACTTCCTCCTGCACAACTCCTGATAAGGAATTTACGTGCATCCTCTTCGGCTCATGTCTTGGTACATACTTGATCCTCTTTCCTTCTGGCATCGTAAGCAAAATTGTCTTACTGGCGCATTTAATGTTCCCTCCATACTTCGATAACCAATCCATGCCTAATATCACGTCCAATCCTTGTGATTCCAATACTATTAGGTCTGAGGGAAACACGTAGTTACCAATCCTTAATGGTAACCGATCACACCATAATCTAGCCATATACTCTGCTCCAAGAGAGGTTACTAACATGGGTGACTTAAGGGCTTGGGTTGGCAGTTTGTACTTATCCACAAATCCCCTTGATATGTATGAATGCGATGCACGAGTATCGAAAAGAACGAGTGCAGTAAATGACTTAACCAAAAACTTACCTATTACTGCATCGGGCTGGGCTTCAACCTCCTCCACGCTAACGTGGTTCACCTGTCCTCTGCTGAAAGGGTTTGGCTTCTTACCAGAGCTTCCATTGCCATTTACATTCTGGCCTTCAGGACATTCATTGGCGTAATGTCCGGTCTTCTGGCACTTAAAGCAAGTGACTTGACTCAGATCTCTCTTGGCTGGTGTTGAGGGGTTGGTACGATTCTGGCCATTGCTTCCTCCATTCCCGTTACCATTCTTGGAACCATTATGGTTGTGTGAACTACCACCTCCATGAGTATGCTGGAACTGTCCTCCCGACTTCGTGGTAAAACGTGGGCTCTGCTGAGCTCCCGAATTGTACTTCCCCTGTCCATACTTCCTCTTGCGGTTCTCAATTTGTTGCTGCTTCCCTTCAATCATGAGAGCTCTATCTACCAACTCCTAGTAGTTATTGAAACTTGCTACCATCAACTGCATACTTAGCTCATCATTCAATCCTTCCAGAAACTTCTCTTGCTTAGCTGCATCCGTAGCAACGTCATCTAGGGCATAACGTGCTAGCTTGCTGAAGTCATCCACATACTGGCCAACTGTACGTCCTCCCTGTCGTAAGTTGCAAAACTCACGCTTCTTCATGGCCATAGCTCCTGCTGAAACATGGGAAGTATGGAAAGCCTGCTGAAACTGATCCCATGTGATAGTGTCTACTGGATAGGTGGCTGTGAAATTCTCCCACCATGATGATGCGGGTCCTTCAAGCTGATGTGCGGCAAATCACACATTCTCCGCATCTGTGCATCCTTCAGTGGTGAACTCCCTGGCTGTCTTGTGAAGCCAATCATCTGCAACAATCGGCTTGGTGCTACTAGAGAACACCGGCGGATTCAGCCAAAGAAAACGGGTTAAGTGATCAACAGGTGGTGGTGGTGGTGGGTTGTTGTTGTTGTTCCCCTGATTCTGATTCTGGACTAGAATCTGCATCAATGCATTCTGCTGCTGGATCAACTGAGTGAGCCCCGGTGGGAAAGCAAATCCATTGTCACGTCTCGGAGGCATCTGACGGTTTAGAAAAGATGAGAATACATAATGGATTGAGATCTAGAGGAAAAAACACTACCCATATGCACATGAGACAAATTGCAATCAAAACACTTCATTCAAACAAGCAAGGGCATACAACGGTCTATCTATCGGTACAAAAGTGCTCGGACTATACTAGAGACATGGGGGAAATACTACTACTGTTATGGTGGTCTACTAGAAAAACTGCTCCGATGAAGACTCCATGATATCTGCTCTAGCTTCGTCAACATAGTCATCATCACTATCGCCCGGGTCCGAGTCGGTGTCGTCGATGATGATGTAGTTCTCTGGACAAGTGAAATCTTCATCTTCTCCAGTTGCGGGAAATCCCATAAACACTCTTAGCTTTTTCTTCAGATCATCATTCTTCTCTACTAGCGTTGCTATTTCCTCCTCATATCCATCGCGTGTAGACTTGAGTTCTTAATTTAATTCCATGATCTTGGTCATGGCCTTCTTCAGATCCATCATGCCTGCGCACATCTGGTTCTCCTGGCGTCGAATGTGTTGGTTTAGCTCCTGGATGAAAGCTGCAATTGATCTGTCCTTCCTGGTACTGACCATCTCCCATTGCTCATCTCGGCGCCCACAAATCTGGTAGATAGTATCCTTAAGCTCCTTGTGGTAAACTTCTCCAATACGTCCCATGGTGATGTGGGCTGCCATGCTCTTTCCTAGACTCTAGGTTGGTGCATCAAAGGAAAACTGTATGGGCTCAGCGACAGGCATGAACGTCCTTCCTGGAACTTGAACTTGAATCATCCAGCGCTCCTCTTCAGGTAAAGTGGCATTGTAGGTCCCGGTGAAGCTTGGTACTCCGATATTCAGGTATCTAGTGACTTCCTTCAGGTGTCGTCCAAAGGGTGTATCTTCATCCGATTGCGTGAACTTGTTCCTTGCATCCGCCATCCTAAAAGAGTAGAAAAGATGAGGAGTCAGAAATGAGAAGAGAGAGTGGTGGTCTAGGGCTTTAGCTTAGTGGTCATGTCCTATAGTCAGCGTGTGCTTTGATATCATCTTGTAGCGACCAGACCTCAAACAGTCTGATCTCCATGCATCTGTGTCATCCCTGGATCAGTAATGCTGATGATCCACAAAACCTAGGGATTCGAAGTAGCAAGCGGCGCAATCCGGGTACTCTATCGCAAACAAACAAACAAGCATACAATAAGTACTCATATAATACACAGGTAAAACTCAAATAAGAGATCTAACCAGAAAGTTCAACTTAAGAACTCCGGTTTGCAAAAAGAATCAAATCGAACGAAGCAACAAAACTCAAACGGCGAAAGAAACAAGCTTCATTTACTAATCTGGACCTAAGTCAAATTTTACAGTAGCAAAAACTTGTTTGAGTATATTATTCGGAAAGAGGGTTTCGAGATGAAACTCTAGGCGCTTGAATCGCCTGATTCCGATAAACGAGCGAGAAGTTATACTAAAACAAAAATCGGATCAGAAATCACGATCAGAAAATCGCGGAATAAATCCGAGAAAAAGAAAAACGACGAACAGATTAACGAACAAACGTTCGTTATCTGGAGCTAAACTATGAACGCGTTTGTTAAAACGAACGAACGAGCGAACACTCGCTAATTAACCTAAACCGAAAAAAACGATCTAATAAAAAAAGGATCTAAAAAAACCGACGAAAAAACCGAACGGTTTTTCTAAAAAAAATGGCGGCGGCTCGGGTCAACCTCGGGGTGCGGGTCGGTGGCGGCGGCGGCTCCGGCGAGGGAGGCAGCGGTCGGCGGTGACGGCGGCGGGGTCCGGCGAGGCGGCGGCGGCGCGCGGCGCGGGCGGCGGCGGCGGCGGCGCTAGGGTTAGGGTTTTGGGGTGGTGGCGCGGCTCGGGTGGGCTGGGGGATGGCGGCGGCCCGGGGCGCTATATAAAGTCCCCGGCCAGGAGATTCCTGGCCGATCCTGGCCCATAGTCGGTTTGGATTTTTTTTAAATAATTTTCGCGTAGATACACAAACGAAAGAAATACTAAACGAACTCCAAAAATCCCGAAATAAATTTTCCCCGGCTTCTAAAATAAAGCCGGTTTAGATGAACATTTATTTGGGGCCTAAATGCAATTTTGAAAAACGTGCATTTTTCCTAAATTCAAATAAAATAGCAATAAAATCCAAAATAAAATCTTAGTTGATTTTTTTATTAAATCCTCAATATTTCCTTTTTTTTAGGAAAGTCATTTATAATTTGAAATAATGGAAGATCAAATAAATAAAATCAAATGATCCTATTTCCAAAATTTGAGAAAACTCAAATATGAAAATATCGAAATCCCCAACTCTCTCCGTAGGTCCTTGAGTTGCGTAGAATTTCTAGGATCGAGGCAAAATGCAATAAATATGATATGCAATAATGATCTCTTTGTATAACATTCCAAATTGAAAATTTGGGATGTTACATTAAGGATCTGAACATATGATCTTCCACCAGATAAACCAATTAGCATCAACTACAAGGAGTAATCAACACTACTAGCAACCCACAAGTACCAATTTGTGGTTTTGATACAAGATTGGATACAAGAGATGAACTAGGGTTTGAGAGGAGATGGTGCTGGTGAAGATGTTGATGGAGATTAACCCCCTCCTGATGAGAGGATCGTTGGTGATGACGATGGTGATGATTTCCCCCTCCCGGAGGGAAGTTTCCTCGGCGGAACAGCTCCGCCGGATCCCGAGATTGGTTCCGCCAAGGTTCCGCCACGTGGCGGCGGAGTTTCGTCCCGTAAGCTTGCTTATGATTTTTTTTCAGGGTAAAAGCCTTCATATAGCAGAAGATGGGCACCGGAGGGCCACCAGGGGGCCCACAAGGCAAGGGGCGCGCCCTCCACCCTCGTGGCTAGGGTGTAGGCCCCCTCTGGTACTTCTTTCGCTCAATAATTCTTATTAATTCCAAAAATGACTTTCGTGGAGTTTTAGGACTTTTGGAGCTGTGCATAATAGGTTTCCAATATTTGCTCCTTTTCCAGTCAGAATCCCAGCTGCCGGCATTCCCCCTCTTCATGATAAACCTTGTAAAATAAGAGAGAATATCCATAAGTATTGTGACATAACGTGTAATAACAGCCCATAATGCAATAAATATCGATATAAAAGCATGATGCAAAATGGACGTATCAACTCCCCCAAGCTTAGACCTCGCTTGTCCGTAAGCGGAAGCCGATAGCGAAAAATATGTCCACATGTTTAGAGATAGAGGTGTCGATAAAAATAAAATACGGACATGAGTGCATCATGATCATTCTTATAACAACAACATATATAGATTATGTCATATGATTTCTTATGCTCAAGTAACAATCTATTCACAATGTCAAGTATGGTTCAGAAACTTCATTGAGAACTAACAAACTATAATCTCAGTCATTGGAGCAATTGCAATTTATCATAACATCAGAAAGAGTCAAGAATAGAGCTTTTCAGCAAGTCCACATACTCAACTATCATATAGTCTTCTACAATTGCTAACACTCACGCAATACTTAAGGTTCTGGAGTTTTAATCAGACACAGAGAAAGATAGGGGCTTATAATGTTGCCTCCCAACGTATTCACCTTTGGGTGATGTCAACAATAATAGTTTTTGCTAACTTACATCCAATTGGATATATATATATATATATATATATATATATATATATATCAGGATCTTTCCAACATGAGGTGCTTGCCAAAGGATAAAATGAAAAAGGGAAAGGTGAGGATCACCTTGACTCTTGCATAATGTAAAAGATAGGCCCTTCGCATAGGTAAGCAGAGGTTGTCATGTGCTTTTAGGGTTGGATGCACAAAAACTTAATGCAAAAGAACGTCACTTTATATTGCCACTTGTGATATGATCCTTTATTATGCAGTCCGTCGCTTTTATTACTTCCATACCACACGATCATATAAAGCTTATTTTCTCTGCACTAATAAGTCATACATATTTAGAGAGCAATTTTTATTGCTTGCAACATGACAACTTACTTGAAGGATCTTACTCAATCCATAGGTAGGTTTGATGGACTCTCATGGCAAAACAGGGTTTAAGGATATTTGGAAGCACAAGTAGTATCTCTACTTGGTGCAAGGAATTTTGGCTAGCATGAGGGGGAAAGGCAAGCTCAACATGTTGGACGATCCATGACAATATACTTTAACTGAGATGTGAGAAAACATAACCCATTACGTTGTCTTCCTTGTCCAACATAAACTCTTTAGTATGTCATACTTAATGAGTGCTCACAATCATAAAAGATGTCCAAGATAGTATATTTATATGTGAAAACCTCTCTTTCTTTATTACTTCCTATTAATTGCAACGATGACCAAAACTATGTTTGTCAACTCTCAACAACTTTTATGCTTCATACTCTTTATATGTGAAGTCATTACTATCCATAAGATCAATATGAACTCTTTTATTTCTTTTTATTCTTTCTATTTTCTCAAGATCATAGCAAGATAGCAAAGCCCTTGACTCAACACTAATCTTTATTATATATAGCTCACAGACTCGATTACATAGAAGGATCACAAAGCAAAACTCAAAACTAATTCCTACCAAAACTTTATTCTACTAGATCAAGATATTACCAAAAGGATCAAACTAAGTAAAACGGTAAAGATAGGAGTGTGATGGTGATACGATACCGGGGCACCTCCCCCAAGCTTGGCAGTTGCCAAGGAGAGTGACCATACCCATATGATTATGTCCTCGGAGGTGATGAAGGTGGTGATGATGATGGTGGATAATCGCACATCGAGCGTAAAAGCTCCTCCAACTTGCGGATAATGCCCTTGAGTGCGACGATATGATCCTTCAACAAAATATTTTCCTGTGTGAGATACTTGTTTTGTATGCAAGCTAACTCAATCATCTTGAAAGCTTCAATATCAGTTGGGGTAAAGAGGCTAGGTAGAGGTTGAGGGATGTTTCCTTCTTCCACCGCTGGAGCTTGATCCTACATGGCCTTCTTGATCCCTTCATCCTTGTTGATCTCCTCCGGTTCTTCTCTTTTCAGCTCTATCTTCAATAACCAAGCATCTTTGTCTTCATTGTTGGAGGAGGGTGATGTCATGATGCTCTAGATCTGTCAGACAAACAGCTCGAAACAAAGATAGAGGACTTTTGCATGATACGGTGGTCAAAACCTTCGGGAGATTATATAATGAATTTTTACCGATCAAAAGAAGTATCATGCAAGAAAATGGAGTCTGGAGAGCACACGATGTGCCCACGAGGCAGGGGGCGCGCCCAGTAGGGGTGGGTGTCGGTGTCAAAACCAGCGGATCTCGGGTAGGGGGTCCCGAACTGTGCGTCTAAGGCTAATGGTAACAGGAGGCAGGGGACACGATGTTTTACCCAGGTTCGGGCCCTCTCAATGGACGTAATACCCTACTTCCTGCTTGATTGATCTTGATGATATGAGTATTACAAGAGTTGATCTACCACGAGATCGTAAAGGCTAAACCCTAGAAGCTAGCCTATGATTATGATTGTTGTTGTCCTATGGACCAAACCCTCTGGTTTATATAGACACCGAAGGGGGCTAGGGTTACACAGAGTCGGTTACAGAGAAAGAAATCTACATATCCGAATATCCAAGCTTGCCTTCCACGCAAAGGAGAGTCCCATCCGGACACGGGACAAAGTCTTCAATCTTGTATCTTCATAGTCCAACAGTCTGGCCAAAGTATATAGTTTGGCTGTCTGAGGACCCCTTAATCCAGGACTCCCTCAGTAACCCCTGAACCAGGCTTGAATGGCGATGAGTCTGGCATGTAGATTGTCTTCGGCATTGCAAGGCGGGTTCCTTCTCCGAATACTCCATAGAAGATTTAGGACACAAGGATCATGTCCGGCTCTTCAAACAAATTCCACATTCCACCGTAGAGAGTATAATATTCCACAAATCTAAACTGCCAACATCTTTTTACGACATCACGCCATGGTCCGGTCTTTATTCGAACCGTCTTCATAACCAGCCACTACGCACGCTGCAAGGCGGTTTTATTGGCACGTCTTGTCAAAGCAGAGATCGTGTCCCCCTTATCCTGGGATTTTCATCAATACGGGCGTGGGTAACCCAACCGTGTTTGTTTAACATGACTCCTCGATTTTAGGCAAGTCCCAAACGGTCATGCGAGGGATGCTTGATATTCGTCCTCTTTATAAAGGGGAGCCAAGGCCTGTCCTTTCCTTTCCACGCTCAATCCTTCCCCTCCCATACCTCGAGTTCCAACACCCAAGGCTCAAGCTAAAGCACTTCGGTCCTTCGACCATGTCCGGTTCCAATCAAGGCCGGTGGATGGCCTCCTCCGTCATAGAGGAGGACATCCGGAAGCTTAGGGAGGCCAGGTATCTCACCGCCGAGATTCTGCACAGGCTACCTACTCAAGGGCAGGTCGTCCCCACTCCCGAACCCAACGAGAGCGTTGTTTTTATCTCCCACTTTCTCCGAGGGCTAGGTTTTAGCGTTGATCCCTTCGTAAGAGGGCTCATGTTCTACTACGGACTAGATTTCCACGATCTAGCTCCGGATTCCACCCTTCACATCTTGTCGTTTATCGTCATGTGTGAAGCCTTCCTTCGCATCACCCCCCACTTCGGCCTTTGGCTCAAGACCTTCAATGTGAGGCCGAGGGTGATCGACAGGCGTCACATGGAGTGCAGAGGCGCTATAATAAGCAAAGGCACCGACACCCCATGGCCAAAGGGTTCTTTCGTGGAGACTCCTGATTTATGGCAGCGGGAGTGGTTTTACATCACCGCCCCCTGAGGTACAAAGTGAGTGGCCGCTCCAACGTTTCGCACGGGCCCTCCACCACAACTGGCGTCATGGGTCAACAAGGGGCTGGAATGGGGGCCGGTTAACGATGTGCTGACATTGCAAAGCCGCATCCGAGACCTTCTCAAGAGGGATGTCAGTCTTGTCAAGATAATGCAAGTGGTGTTGGTTCGTCGAGTCCTGCCCTGCCAACGTCGTCCTCTCTGTATGTGGGAGTTCAACCCAAAAGGACCGTGAACCGTTCAACAATTCTTCGGCCTGACGCTCAAAGAGATGTATGAATCATTCTTCGGATCACGAAGAATGATTCCGGACACCACTGAGGACGCGGGTCTCAATTGCAACCGCCCGCATACCCAAGTAAGTAATTCCGCTACCGAACACACCATCCTTTATATTTATTGTAACATCATTAAAAAATTGTTCTCTGCCAGGACTGGCTGAAGAAGGCGGAGAGGATTAGGTGTCCGTCCCCTCTTCCCGAAGGCTCGCCGAATCCTTTGTTGACCAGGATGCTTGACCGCGCGCCGTATTAGGTGCCATCAGGAGAGGACGAGGGGAGGAATAGAGAAGCCATAGATGGGCCTCATTTTTTTTACACATCCAGATTGGAGGAGTAGGTGCCTCCGCGAAGGAGGATAATCGGGGAGGGGAATCTAAAATCCCTTCTCCTCAAGGTAAGAAAAGGGCCGCCTCTGAAGACTTGGAAATGAAGGCTTCCAAACGAGGGAAGAAACCCTTGCCAGAGGGCCCTGCCCCGGGGGGCGTCCTTACCGCACAACGCCCGCAAGGGGGCCAGCCCTCCACCAAGCCGTAAGTAAAAGAGTACTTGGGTGAACATATCCCGTTTTGTCTCTGAGGATAATGACCGAAACATATTTGTTGTAGTCCGGCTCGTAGCCCTTCTCCACAGAGTTTGTCCTCGGGGGATCTTCCTCTGGAGATGATGGAGAGCGAGGCACCTCCCCCTGCCTCCCCGTCACATGGGGCGGACGACCCCGAGGTGTCTGGGTCCACCAAGGCCAGAAGTTGACACTTCGGCTGCCCGGAGTCTGGAATGTCTGGCTCACAAAGAGAGCTTCAGGAGGAGTCCGGGATTGTCTGGCACACAATCGGACACACTAATGGGCCTTCTGGAGTGAGCGGCCATCTCAGAGACACATCGTGCCTTAATGGGTACGGTGGTTGAGAGGATTTCATCCGTGGAAAGCGGTTTGAATGAAGCTTTTACGAGTCCACTGAGAGGCTTTGAGGTACGTAAAAAATGTATTTTTGATGGTTTCGCACATGCTAAGTGTGCTCTATATAGATAGTATCCCCTGAGACTCTAGTTGCCATCAACGTGGTGAATAGAGGGTCGTAATCTCTCGTAATAAGCGCGCTGCTTTATGTGCAGGTGGCTGAGGGTCCAGCGGCCGACCGATCTGCTGATTTTGCCGAACTAAAGTGGCAGCTTGACGTGGCCGATGCCGACATCGCGCTTGTTAACAAGCGGCTTTACGAGCCCCAGGGTATGTATATTCGGCTTGTCAGCAAATTTTTAAGAGGAGCATGATGCTAGTATCTATAATATGTTGTGACTGCAGATGGAGCTGCTGCCGTGGAGAACCTTCGGGTGGAGCTTGCCCGAGCTAAGGAGAAAGCCCGGATAAGTGATGCAGCCGCTCTGAAGGCAGTCGAGGAGTTAAGAGCCGAACAGGCTGCTCATCGCCGGAGTGAAGAAAAGATAGCCCAGATGGCTACCAAGCTGGAAGATGTCGCCAGCCGCCGTGATCTCCTTGAAAAGGAAAATCAAGCAAAAGCGGCTGACCTGAAGAAGGCCTTGGAGGCAGCCAAGGAAACCCGCTCTGAAATGAGGGGGGTGAGGGAGGAGCTTCGTGAAGCCGGAGATATCGTGGCTGGGAAGCCCTACCTGTTGCGGATGAAATTTGGAGATCCGAAATATGCCCCTCTGGATCAGTTGTGGAGTGCGGCGAACTCATATGCGGACCTGGCAAAGAGTGCGGCTGATGCGACCGAGTTTTTCAAAGATCTGAAAGACCATAAGGCTGAGAGGTTATTCTGGTCGCAGTTCAGTGTCCCGACGCATCCGCTGCCATTGAATGAAAAGATGGCCACATGGGACGAACTCCACAGGTTGTCCGGGCTTGCTATGAGGTCAGTCGTGGATCATCTTTGGCCACAAGGACCAAGGCCGGACAGCTATTTTGGATTGGTGCAACAATTCCTTGGTGTTGTGCCGCATATCGATGCCGTGAAGAGGTTGACGTGCATAGAGGGTGCGCGGATGGCTCTTGCCCGTGTTAAAACATACTGGGCTAGGATGGAACCCACCGCTATTGCAATCCGGAGTGCGGCGGATGGCTAGGACCCGGCCGAGCATTATTGTGAAGAAGTCTTAGAAGGTGCCCGTTTAATAGAGGCTTAGTGCTTGAAGACTGACATGTTCGAATGACATGTATCGCGATTGTAAAGACAATGCTATTTTGATTATAAAGGCTGTGTATATACTTTTGCCCAAAAGTATTATAATGACTCCTGTGCGGCTGTTTATGTATATATACAACCTGAAAGTTTGCAGTCGTCGGCTTCAGCCCCCACGCATATAATACGGGGGTGTTCGAGAAAACGCGTAGTCACACTTGATCCAAGGTCTTGGTCCGTTAAGGAGGTGATAGCACGGCGAACCAGGCAATCGGACTATATAGCTTTAATACTTTCACTTAGCCATAGGGTTTGACGGTGGGGCTACTATATAGCCCCTAGTACTTTCGCGTTCAGCCGGATATGGTGCATGCATGTACGTGACCGGGAAACCGGTCCTTCATTGATGCGGAGGAATCGCGAAGATTCCACTGGATCATCGAGTGGTTGACCAGTCTCGCGCTGTATCATGACAGTCAGTTTTTGGCTTTCTCTACTGAGGTGCTCGTCCAGATGACCCGGGGCACAAACGCAGTAGTTCTCCCGGTGCCGCCTTAGCCGATAGAACAGAACGTAAGGTAGCAAAACACGGGAGCCGGGCAAACCCAACATTTGACCAAAGACATGATTCAGAGCTGATGCATATAAGGCCAAACTCGCGACGCCGGACACTCCCTAAGGTATTCGGACTTTATAATGTGTACTGGGCTGAATAACGCACTTGACAATAAGCCCTGAGTTTCCAAGTATGGGCAGTAGTCTGGTGTGACAAAAATGCCGAAAACGCCAGTATCCCTCCCGGTTGTATAAAGTTTCTGGAGGGGAAGAAGCAACAAGAGACATTAAAAAGGTTTACGCAGGGTCGTAATCTAAAAAGAAACCTTTGAGCGGGGCCCTGCTGCACGTCTGCTCCTTTATCTCCGTTGTGCCGTATCCTCGAAGGGTGTAGCACGATGATCATCTGTAAAAGAAAAGAAAAAACCCAGGTGAAAAACTTCGTGCGAGTTGTTCGTTAATCTGAATGAACCATGAAAATGCAATATGCTATTGTATTGATAGGGTCGAGCCAAACTATGGGCTCTTTTTGCGAGCAACCCCTAGCATCTTTTATGGGGAAATCCCAACTGGGCTATTACATTGGGTGGAGCGCCGAACTCGTCTAACCATGTCCGTGGTCTTGATGACCGACCATTTGTCCTGGTTGGAGGGACCGCTCAGTGTTCGGCTGCTAGAGCCGCCACGTATTCTTTCGCGTGTAAGGAACGCTCTGTATTTACGCTAACTGTGATGACGCCGTGTGGACCAGGCATCTTAAGTTTGAGGTAGGCGTAATGCAGTACTGCATTAAAACAAGCGAAGGCCGTTCTTCCGAGTAGTGCGTGATAGCCGCTTTGGAATGGAGCGATGTCGAAGGTTAATTCCTCGCTTATGAAGTTGTCGGGAGAACCGAATACAACCTCTAGCACTAGAGAGCCGTACAGCGGGCCTCGACGCCTGGTATCACTCCTTTAAAGGTAGCGTTACTTAGGCTGATCCTTGAAGGGTCTATCTCCATTTTGCAGACAGTGTCCTGATATATCAGGTTTAGACTACTGCCGCCGTCCATAAGGACTCGTGTGAGATAGTATCCGTCAATTATTGGGTCGAGTACCAAGGCAGCCGATCCTCCGTGCCGGATACTAGTCGAATGGTCCCTGCGGTCAAAGGTGATCGGGCAGGCCGACCAGGGATTAAATTTGGGGGCGACAGGCTCAACAGCGTATACGTCTCGGAGTGCGCGCTTGCACGTTCTCTTTGGAATTTGAGTTACGTAAATCATATTCACTGTTTTGACTTCTGGTGGGAATTTTTTCTGTCCTCCAGTGTTCGGCTGACGAGGATTGTCCTCATCTTCACTTGGCGTCTCCCTCCCCTTTTGTTCAGCATTCAGCTTGCCGGCCTGTTTGAAAACCCAACACTCTCTGTTGGTGTGGTTTGCAGGTTTTTCGGGGGTGCCGTGAATCTGACATAATTTGTCTAGAATCTTGTTTAGGCTGGACGGTCCATCTCTGCTGCCTTTAAATGGCTTCTTTCGTTAACCGGGTCGAGAGCCCCTGAATCCGGCATTGACCATCGTGTTCTCTGGGCTGTCATTATTGTTTCGACGCTTGTTTTTGTTGCATTGCGGCTTCCCATTGGCGTCCCTGACTTCGGATGTACTTGGGTTGCTGGTGCCGCTACGGGCCAGCTAGCAGTCCTCGCCCGCGCAAAAGCGGGTCATAAGGCTTGTTAAGGCTGCCATCGTCCTCGGCTTTTCTTGGCCGAGATGTCTGGCAGGCCATTCGTCCCGGATACTGTGTTTCAAAGCCGCTAAGGCTTCGGCGTCCGGGCAATCGACTATTTGATTCTTCTTAGTAAGAAATCTGTTCTAAAGCTTTCGGGCTGTTGAATTATGTGACTAAGGTCGTCTGTGTACGGAGGTCGGACATAGGTCCCTTGAAAATTGGCCCTGAAAGCATCCTCGAGCTCTTTCCAACTTCCGATCGAGTTTTCGGGAAGGCTTTTCAACTAGTGCCGAGCTGGTCCCTTTAATTTGAGGGGTAGGTACTTAATGGCGTGGAGATCGTCTTCGCGAGCCATGTGGATATGAAGGATAAAGTCCTCGATCCAAACCCCAGGGTCTGTAGTTCCATCGTATGCCTCTATATTCACGGGTTTAAACCTTCCGGAAATTCATGATCCAGTACCTCATCGGTAAAGCACAGGGGGTGTGCGGCACCCCTGTATTTGGTCGGGTCATGGCATGCTGTCGATGGTGGTTGTGTTCGGTTCTAATTCCTAGCTGGTGTTCGATCAATGTGATCATTTCGGTAGCTCTGATCCTGTGCTGGAGCATGCTTCCTAGATCCGTAGATGGATCTGGCCATACCGGACTTTCTGTCCAGGAGCTCACGTATATCGTGTGCTGACTTGTGTGTGGCACCATTGGCCGTCTTATCACGGCCACGGGGCGGTCGGTCCGGCTGATCGGTCGTTTTTGGCTGAATGGGCTCTAGGGCCTCGACGTCGAATTCGGGCAGCAGCTTGCGCTTTGGATAGCTCTTTGTGTGATGATCGTTGTCATGTTTTTCTTCTATGTCGAGCACTTTGTTCCACCTGCGGTTGAGTGTATCCTGTGCGGCCTTAAGCCTTTGCTTCTGCTTCTTTAGGCTCCTCGCAGTGGCGATAAGCCTTCTGTGGAAGTTCTCTTGTTCCAAAAGTTTTTCTGGGATGATGAGTGCATCATCATCCAGGCTGTTCTCTCCTCTGGAGACAGGTTGGTGAATTTTACCCTCGGGATCAGCATCATCTGAGGTTGGTTCCGGACTATGCTTGTCATCCCCTGGCTCATCCTGCTCCATCGCTGGGTCCATGGGGTCATTGTTTCCTTTGGAGTCAACCGGGGTATTATTATTTCTTGCGCTGTTGTCGCTGTTTTTACTGTGGCGGGATTTAGAGCGGCGTCTACGGCACCGCTTTGGTGGCTTATCGAGGGGATTATCCTTCATTATATAGTCACCATCGCCTTCTTTTGGTGTGTCCACCATGTATATATCGTATGATGAGGTGGCAGTCCAGCGCCCAGTGGGCGGTGGTTCCTGTTCTTCTCCTGTGTCGTCGTAAATACCGTCGATGTCTTCGGAGTTGAAATCGAGTGTGTCGGTTAAGTCCTCGATAGTGGCTATGAAGTGGGTGGTGGGTGGGGAACGAATTTCTTCGTCGTCCGCTTCCCACTCGAGCCGAACATAGTTCGGCCAGGAATCTCTTGACAAGGAAAGAGTTCTTAATGAGTTCAGCACATCACCTAAGGGCGAGTGCTGAAAAATATCCGCGGCAGTGAACTCCATGACTGGTGCCCAATCAGATTCGACAGGCACGGACGCACGCGGTTCGGATCCTGTAGCCGGAGACTAGTCTGAGGGTCCGATGACACCACTCTCATAGCAGGTGGGATCAGTGTTCGGCTCCGACGCCGATGAGTGTGCGGCCTCCGTGGCGGGGTCCATCCACCCGTCCTCAGAAGGCACGATCTGCTCCGGATTGATTCCTAGCGCCAAGGCAGGTGCGATCTCCCGAATACTGTCCGATGGCAGATCAAAGTCATGTCCATCGTGACTGTTCGGCGCACCTGTCATGGGCTCGAATCCGTCGAAGATCAAGGCTCCGCGGATGTCGGCGATATAGTTTAAGCTTCCAAACCTGACCTGATGGCCAGGGGCATAGCTATCGATCTGCTCCAGATGGCCAAGCGAGTTGGCCCGCAATACGAAGCCGCCGAATATGAAGATCTGTCCGGGAAGGAAAACCTCCCCCTGGACCGCATCATTGAAGATGATCGAGGGAGCCATCAAGCTTTATCACGACGACACAGTGGAACTCTCAATGAAAGCGCCAATGCCGGTGTCAAAACCGGCGGATCTCAGGGGTAATACCCTACTTCCCGCTTGATTGATCTTGATGATATGAGTATTACAAGAGTTGATCTACCACGAGATCGTAGAGGCTAAACCCTAGAAGCTAGCCTATGATTATGATTGTTGTTGTCCTATGGACCAAACCCTCTGGTTTATATAGACACCGGAGGGGGCTAGGGTTACACGGAGTCGGTTACAGAGAAGGAAATCTACATATCCGAATATCCAAGCTTGCCTTCCACGCAAAGGAGAGTCCCATCCGGACACGGGACGAAGTCTTCAATCTTGTATCTTCATAGTCCAACAGTCCGGCCAAAGTATATAGTCCGGCTGTCCGAGGACCCGTTAATCCAGGACTCCCTCAGTGGGCGCGCCCTCCACCCTCGTGGAGGCCTCGTGTCCTTCCCGGACTACTTCTTATTTTCCTAAATTCTTAAATATTTCAAAATGGAGAAAAATTGCCATTAGAACTGTTTTGGAGTCGGTTTACTTACCGTACCACATACCTATTCCTTTTCGGAGTCTGAAACGTTCTAGAAAGTGTCCCTTATGTTTTCCTCCGGGGTTACAGTTTCAATAATATTAGTTTCAACATTTATAGGGTTACCTGAGATATAATGTTTGATTCTTTGACCGTTCACCAACCTCGGACTTGTGCCTTTGAAGTTGTTGATTTTTATGGTACCAGAATGATAGACCTCCTCGATAACGTAAGGACCTTTCCATTTAGAGAGAAGTTTTCCTGCAAAAAATCTTCAACGAGAGTTAAATAGCAACACATAATCACCTACGTTAAACTCATGCTTTTGTATTCTTTTGTCATGCCATCTTTTAACTTTTTCTTTAAACAGCTTGGCCTTCTCGTAGGCTTGGGTTCTCCATTCATCAAGTGAGATAATATCAAATAGCCTCTTCTCACCGGCAAGTTTGAAGTCATAGTTGAGATCTTTAATAGCCCAATATGCTTTATGTTCAAGTTCGAGAGGTAAGTGGCATGCTTTTCCATAAACCATCTTATATGGAGACATACCCATAGGATTTTTATACGCAGTTCTATAGGCCCATAATGCATCATCGAGTTTCTTGGACCAATTCTTTTTAGATCTATTAACAGTCTTTTGCAAAATTAATTTGAGCTCTCTGTTGCTCAATTCTACTTGACCACTAGACTGTGGGTGATAAGGAGATGCAATTCTATGATTAACATCATACTTAGCAAGCATCTTACGGAAAGCACCATGAATAAAATGTGAACCACCATCAGCCATTAAATATCTAGGGACTCCAAACCTTGGAAAAATAACTTCTTTAAGCATCTTAATAGAGGTGTTATGATCATCACTACTAGTTGTAATAGCTTCTACCCACTTAGTAACGTAATCAACAACAACTAAAATATGTGTATATCCATTAGAGGCAGGAAAAGGTCCCATATAATCAAATCCCCAAACATCAAATGGTTCAATAACAAGAGAATAGTTCATAGGCATTTCTTGACGTCTACTAATATTACCAATTCTTTGACATTCATCACAAGACAAGACAAACTTACGGGCATCTTTGAAGAGAGTAGGCCAATAAAAACCGGATTGCAATACCTTATGTGCAGTTCTATCTCCAACGTGGTGTCCTCCATATGGTTCAGAGTGACACTTGCGTAGGATCTGTTCCTGTTCATTCTCAGGTACACAACGTCTAATAACACCATCTACTCCTTCTTTATAAAGGTGTGGGTCATCCCAAAAGTAATGTCTTAAATCATAAAAGAACTTTTTCTTTCGCTGGTATGTGAAACTAGGTGGTATAAATTTAGCAACAATGTAATTGGCATAATCAGCATACCATGGAGCAGTACGAGAATCATTTATGACAGCTAATTGTTCATCAGGAAAGCTATCATCAATAGGTAGTGGGTCATCAAGAACATTCTCTAACCTAGACAAGTTGTCTGCAACGGGGTTCTCAGCTCCCTTTCTACCAATAATTGCAAATCAAATTCTTGTAGCAAGAGAACCCATCTAATAAGTCTAGGCTTAGCATCTTTCTGTTCCATAAGATATTTAATAGCAGCATGATCAGTGTGAATAGTTACTTTAGAATCAACAATATAAGGTCTGAACTTATCACAAGCAAATACAATTGCTAAGAATTCTTTTTCAGTGGTAGCATAATTTTTCTGGGCAGTATCAAGAGTTTTACTAGCATACTGGATAACATTTAATTTCTTATCAACTCTTTGCCCTTGAACAGCACCTACAGCATAATCACTAGCATCACACATAATTTCAAAGGGTAAATTCCACTCAGGTGGCTGAACAATAGGTGCAGTGATCAAAGCTTTCTTAAGTATTTCAAATGCTTCTACACAATCATCATCAATGACAAAAGGAATACCTTTTTGCAATAAATTAGTCAGAGGCTTGGAGATTTTAGAAAAGTCCTTAATGAACCGCCTATAAAAACCGGCATGACCAAGGAAACTTCTTATACCTTTGATGTCCTTGGGACATGGCATCTTTTCAATAGCATCAACTTTAGCTTTATCAACTTCAATACCTCTTTCAGAAATTTTATGCCCCAAGACAATGCCTTCATTAACCATAAAGTGGCACTTTTCCCAATTCAAGACGATACTAGTGTCTTCACATCTCTGCATAACTCGATCAAGGTTGCTCAAGCAATCATCAAAAGAGGATCCATAAACAGAGAAGTCATCCATGAATACCTCACAAATCTTTTCACAAAAGTCGGAGAATATAACCATCATACATCTTTGAAAGGTAACAGGTGCATTACATAAAGCAAAAGGCATGCGTCTATAAGCAAAAGTACCGAAAGGGCAAGTAAAAGTAGTTTTGATTGACGTCCGCTGATACATGTATTTGAGAGAAACGAGAGTAACCATCTAGAAAGCAGAAATGTGTATGTTTAGATAGTCTTTCTAGCATTTGATCAATAAAAGGTAAAGGGTAATGATCTTTCTTAGTAGCTTTATTTAATTTACGGAAATCAATTACCATCCTATAACCTATAATAATTCTTTGTGGAATCAATTCATCTTTATCATTAGGAACAATAGTAATACCTCCCTTCTTAGGGACGCAATGGACAGGACTTACCCAATCACTATCAGCAACGGGATAAATTATACCTGCCTCAAGGAGCTTTAGTATCTCCTTTCTTACCACTTCCTTCATCTTAGGATTTAACCGTCGTTGATGATCTCTAACTGGTTTGGCGTCTTCGTCCAATTTAATTTTGTGTTGGCATAGAGTGGGACTAATGCCCTTAAGATCATCAAGAGTATATCCAATAGCAGCACGGTGCTTCTTCAGAGTTTTCAATAATCTTTCCTCTTCCTGCTCTGAAAGGTTAGCACTAATAATAACAGGATATATCTCCTTTTCATCAAGATAAGCATATTTAAGATTATCATGTAATGGTTTACGCTCAAACACGGGATCACCCTTGGGTGGAGGAGGATCCCCTAGGATTTCAACATGCAAGTTGTGTTTCAGAATAGGACCTTGTTTAAGGAATACTTCATCTATCTCCCTTCTTTCATTCATAAACATATCATTTTCATGGTATGGCAAATATTGTTCTAACGGATCAGTAGGAGGCACGGCAATAGAAGAAAGACCAATAATTTCATCCTTACTAGGCGATTCTTTATCATGGGGTTGTCTACGAAACTTAGCAAAGTTAAACTCATGAGACATATCCTCTAAACCAATAGTAACATCATCCTTTTTGCAATCTATCCTAGCATTAACAGTATTCAAGAAGGGTCTACCAAATATAATGGGACAAAAGCTATCTTGTGGGAAACCAAGAACAAGAAAATCAGCAGGATATTTAACTTTACCACACAAGACTTCAACATCTCTAACAATCCCAAATGGTGAAATAGTATCCCTATTGGCAAGCTTAATTGTAACATCAATATCTTCTAACTCAGCGGGTGCAATATCACGGATAATTTCATTATATAAGGAAATAGGTATTGAACTAGCACTAGCACCCATATCACATAAGCCATGATAACAATGATCTCCTATTTTAACATAAATAATAGGCATGCCTACAACAGGTCTATGTATCTTAGCATCGGGTTTAGCAATATTAGCAGCTTCCTCACAGAAATAAATAACATGCCCATCAATATTATCAGCTAAGAGATCTTTAACCATAGCAATACTAGGTTCAACTTTAATTTGCTCAGGAGGTGTATATGTTCTAGTATTACTTTTACGAACAACAGTTGAAGCTTTAGCATGATCCTTTATCCTAACAGGGAAAGGTGGTTTCTCAACATAAGTAGTAGGAACAATAGGATCATTATAAGTGATAGTCTTTTCTTCAACCGTAACAGGTGCAACTACTTTTACTTCAATGGGATGATTATATTTAAACCACTTCTCCTTAGGGAGATCAACATGAGTAGCGGAAGATTCACAGAAAGAAGCTACTATCTCAGAGTCAAGTCCATATTTAGTGCTAAATCCACGAAAAGCATCGGTATCCATAAAAGACTTAACACAATCAAACTTAGGTGTCATACCTGACTCCTTACCATCGTCGGAACCTCAGTCTTCAGAGTTGCGTTTAATTCTTTCCAATAAGTCCCACTTGAATTCAATAGTCTTCAGCATATAAGAACCAGCACAGGAAGTATCGAGCATGGTGCGATCATTGAGAGAAAGCCAAACATAAATTTTTTGAATAATCATTTCTCTTGAGAGTTCATGATTGGGGCATGAATATAACATTGACTTAAGCCTCCCCCAAGCTTGAGCGATGCTTTCTCCTTCGCGAGGCCAAAAATTATATATATAATTACAATCACGATGAACAAGATGCATAGGATAAAACTTCTAGTGAAATTCCAGCTTCAATCATTTATAGTCCCAAGATCCCGTATCATCACATAGCCTATACCATGTCAATGCATCTCCATTCAAAGATAAAGGGAAGACCTTCCTCTTGACAACATCATCGGGTATACCTGCAAGCTTAAATAATCCACAAACTTCATCCACATAGATAAGGTGTAAATCGGGATGCAATGTTCCATCTCCTACAAAGGGATTAGCTAGCAGTTTCTCTATCATACCCAAAGGAATCTCAAAGTAAAAAAATTTAGTAGGTTCAGTAGGTTGAGGAGAAACTCTTTGCTCTACTTGTCGGGGCCAAGATGCCCCGAACAAGCCCCTCAAAGGATTAGTTTCCATAGTAACAAGTGACAGAAAATTTCAGCACACTATATAAATGTTTCCTTACCAAGTTCCACTCACCAAAGGCGCTTCACTCCTCGGCAACAGCGCCAGAAAAGAGTCTTGATGACCCACAAGTATACGGGATATATTGTAGTCCTTTCGATAAGTAAGAGTGTCGAACCCAACGAGGAGTAGAAGGAAATGATAAGCGGTTTTCAGTAAGGTATTCTCTGCAAGCACTGAAATTGTAGGTAACAGATAGTTTTGTGATAACATAATTTGTAACGGGTAACAAGCAATGAAAGTAAATAAGGTGCAGCAAGGTGGCCCAATCCTTTTTGTATCAAAGAACAAGCCTGGAAAATTCCTTATAATGAGAAAAGCGCTCCCGAGGACACATGGGAATTATCGTCAAGCTAGTTTCATCACGCTCATATGATTCGCGTTTGGTACTTTGATAATTTGATATGTGGGTGGACTGGTACTTGGGTACTGCCCTTTCTTGGACAAGCATCCCACTTATGATTAACCCCTATAGCAAGCATCCGCAACTACAAAACAAGTATTAAGGTAAACCTAACCATAGCATGAAACTAGTGGATCCAAATCAGCCCCTTACGAAGCAACGCATAAACTAGGATTTAAGCTTCTGTCACTCTAGCAACCCATCATCTACTTATTACTTCCCAATGCCTTCCTCTAGGCCTGATGTCTACTACACAACCTTCTTCTTGTAGATGTTGTTGGGCCTCCAAGTGCAGAGGTTTGTAGGACAGTAGCAAATTCCCTCAAGTGGATGACCTAAGGTTTATCAATCCGGCGTAGGATGAAGATGGTCTCTCTCAAGCAACTCTGCAAACAAATAACAAAGAGTCTCTCGTGTCCCCAACACACCTAATACAATGGTAAATTGTATAGGTGCACTAGTTCGGCGAAGAGATGGTGATACAAGTGCAATATGGATGGTAGATATAGGTTTTTGTAATCTGAAAATATAAAAACAGCAAGGTAACTAATGATAAAAGTGAGCGTAAACGGTATTGCAATGATAGGAAACAAGGCCTATGGTTCATACTTTCACTAGTGCAAATTCTCTCAACAATAATAACATAGATAGATCATATAACAATCCCTCAACATGCAACAAAGAGTCACTCCAAAGCCACTAATAGTGGAGAACAAATGAAGAGATTATGGTAGGGTACGAAACCACCTCAAAGTTATTCTTTCTGTTCTATCTATTCAAGAGTCCGTAGTAAAATAACATGAAGCTATTCTTTCTGTTCAATCTATCATAGAGTTCATACTAGAATAACACCTTAAGACACAAATCAACCAAAACCCTAATGTCACCTAGATACTCCATTGTCACCTCAAGTATCCGTGGGCATGATTATACGATATGCATCACACAATCTCAGATTCATCTATTCAACCAACACAAAGTACTTCAAAGAGTGCCCCAAAGTTTCTACCGGAGAGTCAAGACGAAAACGTGTGTCATCCCCTATGTATAGGTTCATGGGCGGAACCCGCAAGTTGATCACCAAAACATACATCAAGTGGATCACGTGATATCCCATTGTCACCACAGATAAGCATGGCAAGACATACATCAAGTGTTCTCAAATCCTTAAAGACTCAATCCGATATGATAACTTCAAAGGGGAAACTCAATCCATTACAAGAGAGTAGAAGGGGAGAAACATCATAAGATCCTACTATAATAGCAAAGCTCGCGATACATCAAGATCGTGTGAAGTCAAGAACACGAGAGAGAGAGAGAGAGAGATCAAACACATAGCTACTGGTACATACGCTCAGCCCCGAGGGCGAACTACTCCCTCCTTGTCATGGAGAGCGCCAGGATGATGAAGATGGCCCCCCGGCGATGGGTTCCCCCTCCGGCATGGTGCCGGACCAGGCTCCCGAGAGGTTTTTGGTGGCTACAGAGGCTTGCAGCGGCGGAACTCCCGATCTATCTTGTTCTTCGATGTTTTTAGGGTATATGGGAATATATAGGCGAAAGAAGTTGGTCGGCGGAGCCTCGAGGGGCCCACGAGACATGGGGCACACACAGTAATGGGGGGGGGGGCGCCCAGTAGGGGGGCGCGCCCCCCACCCTCGTGGCCACCTTGAAACTTCCTTTACTTCAACTCCAAGTCTCTTGGATCACATTCGTTCCAAAAATAACGCTCCCGAAGGTTTCATTCCGTTTGGACTCCGTTTGATATTCCTTTTCTTCGAAACACTGAAATAGGCAATAAAACAACAATATGGGCTGGGCCTCCGGTTAATAGGTTAGTCCCAAAAGCAATATAAAAGTGTATAATAAAGCCCGTAAACATTCAAAATAGATAAGATAATAGCATGAATCCTTCATAAATTATAGATACGTTGGAGACGTATCAGCATCCCAAGCTTAATTCCTGCTCGTCCTCGAGTAGGTAAATGATAAAAGAAAGAATTTATGAACTGTGAATGCTAGAAGGTGCACAAGTTTGATCAATGATAATTTCAATCACCTTTTCTAGCATGATTATATGTCATAACAGTAGTTCATCTCATAAAACTTCTCATGATCAAGTAACAACTTATTCACATGTAAAGCATAGACCATAAACTTTCTTGAAAACTATCAAACTTCATTCTCAGTCATCAAACAATTACAATTCATCTTATTTTCAGGAATGGTCTATGTCAGAGCTTTGATTTAGCAAAATCCACATACTCAACTATCATATAGTCTTCTACAATTGCTAACACTCACGCAATACTTATGGTTATGGAGTTTTAATCGGACACTGAGAAAGATAGGGGCTTATAGTATTGCCTCCCAACGTATTCACCTTTGGGTGATGTCAACAATAATAGTTCATGCTAACTTACATCCAATTGGATATATATATCAGAATCTTTCCAACATGAGGTGCTTGCCAAATGATAAAATGAAAATGGGAAAGGTGAAGATCACCTTGACTCTTGCATAAAGTCAAAGACATAAAGTAAAAGATAGGCCCTTCACAGAGGGAAGCAGTGGTTGTCATGCGCTTTTATGGTTGGATGCACAAAATCTTAATGCCAAAGAACGTCACTTTATATTGCCACTTGTATATGGAACTTTATTATGCAGTTCATCGCTTTTATTTCTTCCATAAGAAGATCATATAAAGCTTATTTTCTTCACACTAATATATCATACATATTTAGAGAGCAATTTTTATTGCTTGCACCGATGACAACTTACTTGAAGGATCTTACTCAATCCATAGGTAGGTATAGTGGACTCTCATGGCAAAACTGGGTTTAAGGATATTTGGAAGCACGAGTAGTATCTCTACTTGGTGCAAGGAATTTTGGCTAGCATGAGGGGGAAAGGCAAGCTCAAATGTTTGAATGATCCATGACAATATACTTTAACTGAGATGTGAGAAAACATAACCCATCATGTTGTCTTCCTTGTCCAACATCAACTCTTTAGCATGTCATACTTAATGAGTGCTCATAATTATAAAAGATGTCTAAGATAGTATATTTATATGTGAAATCTCTCTTCCTTCAATATTCTTTCATGCATTGTTCAAATGACCAATACAATGCTTGCTAACCTTCAATAAATTTACAACCTCTACTTCTTAGATGTGAAGTCATTACTCCCCATGGGATAAGCAAATGAGAGATATATAATTTCAGATTTATGGCATTCAACTCATTCAACCATTTACTCATAGGATATAAGTGAAGCACACGAGTAAATGACAAACTACTCCAAAAAGAAATAAGTGAAGATCAATGAGTAGCTAAATAATTATGTAACTATGTGAAGACTCTCTCTCATTTAAGAATTTCAGATCTTGGTATTTTATTCAAACAGCAATCAAAGAAAAATAAAATGACATTGCAAGGGTAGCACAACTCATGTGAAGAAGCAAAAACTTAGGCTCAACCGATACTAACCGATAGTTGTTGAAGAAGAAAGGTGGGATGCCTACCGGGGCATCCCCAAGCTTAGATGCTTGAGACTTCTTGAAATATTATCTTGGGGTGCCTTGGGCATCTCCAAGCTTGAACTTTTGTGTCTCCTTAATTCCTCTCATATCATGCTTTCTCTTTTTCTCAAAAGCTTCATCCACACTAAACTCAACAAGAACTCGCGAGATAGGTTAGTATAAACCAATGCAAAAACCTTATCATTTTCTACTGTAACAAATCACTAAAATTATTATTCAACATTGCATACTAAATGCCTCTGCATATTTAATACTCCTATCCTCAAATAGAATCATTAAACAAGCAAACATATGCAAACAATGCAACCATAACAGCAATCTGCCAAAACAGTATAGTCTGTAAAGAATGCAGGATTCATCATACTTCCCTAACTCCAAAAATTATGAGAAAAATACTACGCTGTAGAAGATTTATCAGAGCTCAATATGCAAAAAGTTTCAACAATATATCATTCTCTGACTTTTCTAAAGAATTTTTGCAACAGCCGTAAACTTTGTATTTTCAAACAGCAACATGTATACTAGCAAAATAAGCATGGTAAAGGCTATCCTTGACATTTTTATTGAAAATATAGATGCAAAACATTATTCTAAATAACAGAAAGCAAAAACTAACAAAAGAAAATGACGCTCCAAGCAAAACACATATCATGTGGCGAATAAAAATATAGCTCCAAGTAAAGTTACCGATAGACGAAGACGAAGGAGGGGATGCCTTCCGGGGCATCCCCAAGCTTAGGCTCTTGGTTGTCCTTGAACATTACCTTGGGGTGACTTGGGCATCCCCAAGCTTAGGCTCTTGCCACTCCTTATTCCATAGTCCATCGAATCTTTACCCAAACTTGAAAACTCCACAACACAAAACTCAGCAGAAAACTCGTAAGCTCCATTAGTATAAGAAAATAAAACCACCAATTAGGTACTGTAATCAAATCATTATAAATTCATATTGGTGTAATATCTACTGTATTATAACCTCTCTATGGTTCATACACTCCGATACTACTCATAGATTCATCAAAATAAGTAAACAACATATAGAAAACAGAATCTGTCAAAAACAGAACAGTCTGTAGTAATCTGTATCAAACGTATACTTCTGGAACTCCAAAATTTCTACCAAATTAGGAGGACCTGAGAAATTTGTGGACCAATCCAGATCAAAAAGAATCAGATCAAAAGCACGTTTATGTGGATTATAGAAACTAATTGACTGGGTGCAAAAGTTTCTGATTTTCAGCAGGATCAACACAACTATCACCGCAAGCTATCCTAAAGGTCTTACTTGGCACTTTATTGAAACAAAATCTATAAAACATGATTACTACAGTAGCATAATCATGTGAACACACAGAAACAGTAAGTATAAATATTGGGTTGTCTCCCAACAAGGACTTTTCTTTAATGCCTTTCTAGCTAGGCATGATGATGACAATGATGCTCACATAAAAGATAAGAATTGAAACATAACGGGAGCATCATGAAGCATATGACTAGCACATTTAAGTCTAACCCACTTTCTATGCATAGGGATTTTGTGAGCAAACAACTTATGGGAACAATAATCAACTAGCATAGGAAGGCAAAGCAAGCATAAGTTCAAAACTTGAAGCACATAGAGAGGAAACTTGACATTATTGCAATTCCTACAAAGCATATGTTCCCCCCTCATAATAATTTTCAGTAGCATCATGAATTAATTCAACAATATAACCAGCACCTAAAGCATTCTTTTCATGATCTACAAGCATAGAAATTTTACTACTCTCCACATAAGCAAATTTCTTCTCATGAATAGTAGTGGGGGCAAACTCAACAAAATAATTATCATGTGAGGCATAATCCAATTGAAAACTAAAATCAAGATGACAAGTTTCATGGTTATCATTATTCTCAACAGCATACAAGTCATCACAATAATCATCATAGATAGCAACTTTGTTCTCGTAATCAATTGGAACCTCTTCCGAAATAGTGGAATCATCACTAAATAAAGTCATGACCTCTCCAAATCCACTTCCATCAATATAACCATCATAAATAGGAGGCATGCTATCATCATAATGAATTTGCTCATCAAAACTTGGGGGACAAAAAAATATCATATTCATCAAACATAGCTTCCCCAAGCTTGTGGGTTTGCATATCATTAGCATCATGGATATTCAAGGAATTCATACAAACAACATTGCAATCATGCTCATCAGACAAAGATCTAGTACCAAACATTTTAATGCATTCTTCTTCTAGCACTTGAGCACGATTTTTCCTTTTCATCATACTCACGAAAGATATTAAAAAGATGAAGCGTATGTGACAAACTTAACTCCATTTTTTTGTAGTTTTTCTTTTATAAACTAAACTAGTGATAAAACAAGAAACAAAAAGATTCGATTGCAAGATCTAAATATATACCTTCAAGCACTCACCTCCTCGGCAACGGCGCCAGAAAAGAGCTTAGTTAACAGGGTGTGAGTGCCGCTTACCTAGCCTCCCCGGGAACGGCGCCAGAAAAGAGCTTGATGTCTACTACACAACCTGCTTCTTGTAGATGTTGTTGGGCCTCCAAGTGCAGAGGTTTGTAGGACAGTGGCAAATTTCCCCCAAGTGGATGACCTAAGGTTTATCAATCCATAAGAGGCATAGGATGAAGATAGTCTCTCTCAAGCAACCCTGGAACCAAATAACAAAGAGTCTCTTGTGTCCCCAACACACCTAATACAATGGTAAATTGTATAGGTGCACTAGTTCGGGGAAGAGATGGTGATACAAGTGCAATATGGATGGTAGATATAGGTTTTTGTAATCTGAAAATATAAAAATAGCAAGGTAACTAATGATAAAAGTGAGCGTAAACGGTATTGCAATGATAGGAAACAAGGCCTAGGGTTCATATTTCACTAGTGCAAATTCTCTCAACAATAATAACATAGATAGATCATATAACAATCCATCAACATGCAACAAAGAGTCACTCCAAAGCCACTAATAGCGGAGAACAAACGAAGAGATTATGGTAGGGTACGAAACCACCTCAAAGTTATTCTTTCTGTTCTATCTATTCAAGAGTCCGTAGTAAAATAACATGAAGCTATTCTTTCCGTTCAATCTATCATAGAGTTCATACTAGAATAACACCTTAAGACACAAATCAACCAAAACCCTAATGTCACCTAGATACTCCATTGTCACCTCAAGTATCCGTGGTCATGATTATATGATATGGATCACACAATCTCAGATTCATCTATTCAACCAACACAAAGTACTTCAAAGAGTGCCCCAAAGTGTCTACCTGAGAGTCAAGACGAAACGTGTGTCAACCCCTATGCATAGGTTCATGGGCGGAACCCGCAAGTTGATCACCAAAACATACATCAAGTGGATCACATGATATCCCATTGTCACCACAGATAAGCATGGCAAGACATACATCAAGTGTTCTCAAATCCTTAAAGACTCAATCCGATAAGATAACTTCAAAGGGGAAACTCAATCCATTACAAGAGAGTAGAGGGGGAGAAACATCATAAGATCCAACTATAATAGCAAAGCTAACGATACATCAAGATCGTGCAAAGTCAAGAACAAGAGAGAGAGAGAGAGAGAGAGAGAGAGAGAGAGAGAGAGATCAAACACATAGCTACTGGTACATACCCTCAGCCCTGAGGGTGAACTACTCCCTCCTCGTCATGGAGAGCGCCGGGATGATGAAGATGGCCCCCGGTGATGGGTTCCCCCTCCGGCAGGGTGCCGGAACGGGCTCCCGAGAGGTTTTTGGTGGCTACAAAGGCTTGCAGCGGCGGAACTCCCGATCTATCTTGTTCTTCGATGTTTTTAGGGTATATGGGAATATATAGGCGAAAGAGGTCGGTCGGGGGAGCCTCGAGGGGCCCACGAGACAGGGGGCGCGCCCAATGGGGGGGCTAGTAGGGAGAGCGCGCCCCCACCCTCATGGACACCTCGAAACTTCCTTTACTTCAACTCCAAGTCTCCTGGATCACATCTATTCCATAAATAACGCTCCCGAAGGTTTCATTCCGTTTGGACTCCGTTTGATATTCCTTTTCTTCGAAACACTGAAATAGGCAATAAAACAGCAATATGGGTTGGGCCTCCGGTTAATAGGTTAGTCCCAAAAGTAATATAAAAGTGTATAATAAATCCCATAAACATTCAAAACAAATAAGATAATAGCATGAATGCTTCATAAATTATAGATATGTTGGAGACGTATCAAGGCCCAAGTAATGGTGAAGTGTCATGTAGTCGACGTTTACATAACACCACTAGAGGAGAGACAACATACATCTCATCAAAGTATCGAATGAATACCAAATTCACATGACAACTAATAGCAAGACTTCACCCATGTCCTCAGGAACAATCGTAACTACTCACAAAGCATATTCATGTTCATAATCAGAGGGGTATTAATATGCATTAAGGATCTGAACATATGATCTTCCACCAGATAAACCAATTAGCATCAACTACAAGGAGTAATGAACACGACTAGCAACCCACAGGTACCAATTTGTGGTTTTGATACAAGATTGGATACAAGAGATGAACTAGGGTTTGAGAGGATATGGTTCTGGTGAAGATGTTGATGGAGATTGACCCCCTCCCGATGAGAGGATCGTTGGTGATGACAATGGTGATGATTTCCCCCTCCCAGAGGGAAGTTTCCCCGGCAGAACAGCTCCGACGGATCCCTAGATTGATTCCGCCAAGGTTTTGCCACGTGGCGGCGTAGTTTCGTCCCGTAAGCTTGCTTATGATTTTTCCAGGGTAAAAGCCTTCATATAGCAGAAGATGGGCATTGGAGGGCCACCAGGGGGCCCACGAGGCAGGGGGCGCGCCCAATAGGGGTGGGCGCCCCCCCCCCTCGTGGCCAGGGTGTGGGCCCCCTCTGGTACTTCTTTCGCTCAATATTTCTTTTTAGTTCCAAAAATGACTTTCATGGAGTTTCAGGACTTTTGGAGCTGTGCAAAATAGGTTTCCAATATTTGCTCCTTTTCCAGTCAGAATCCCAACAGCCGGCATTCCCCCTCTTCATGATAAACCTTGTAAAATAAGGGAGAATAGACATAAGTATTTTGACATAACGTGTAATAACAGCCCATAATGCAATAAATATCGATATAAAAGCATGATGCAAATGGACGTATCAATAACTCACTTGTAATTTTTCGAACACACCAGGAGATATGGAGTCCTTCTTGATCACCTTGGCAATTAGCCTACTATCCCATGCATTTGCTCATATGGTGCAGTTTCTTACTGGGATATCATGAACGAGCGCATCAAGGTACATGATCTACCGCAGAACCAAAAAAGGAAACCCAACTTCAGTTATTATGAGGGGTATTTCAGAAAATATAACTGCATAAAGAACAAAAAACATGGAAGTGCTAGTTTTCACTCACCATCAAGTGATACAAGCAGTAGCAAACGGTTTGCTTCGCCTGGTCCATGTCCCGGAAAGCTTCAGTAATGTGTTCTGCTACAAAGAGGCAGATGTTTGTGTTCTTGAGGATTTGATGATCAAGCACAAGTCCATAGCACTTTGGGCTCAGCTTCAGGGCCGTGGTTGGTGCTAGAAAAGTGCTGAATGCAACGGAAAGCCAGGCCATAAAGAATGTGTCATCCATTCTTCCCGCCATATCCTTAATCATCTTGCACCATATACTGATCTAGGGATGAGAACTTCTAGTTATGTTGAAAGCCTCTTTGAATCTCCTAGTTACATCCTTGTCTACCACATATCTGAGTTTTTGACCCCTGTTTGGGAGATCAAATACCCTGTGAATACTATCAGCATCGACACGGATCCTTCCCCTGCCTGGGAACACCATTTCAGAGCTCTCTAGCTGGTAGGACTGCACCAGGAATTTAGTGAGGTCCACTAGAAGTATCTCTGATAAGTTCAAGAGGCCCCCAAAAAACCTTGAAACTAACTCAGACTTCTGCGGTGGGGATAGAGAGCTGTTGAACTTCGCAAACAGCCCTAGTGATGCCCTTTTCATGTCCACTTGTGATGTTCGCTCCACATCTTCCCCTGCAGCCACCTCAAATCCTTCACCGCTGCCCTGTTGATGAGAAAATAAAAACATTAAACACAAGATAAGAAACTAGACTGAAAAAACAACTAGGAATGATCATTTGGATTAGTATAGCAAAAAAGAAGAAGAGGAGAGCCAACTGCTTTGCTAAAACTATACAAACATAAAATGGATGATGCCAACTAATATGATATTCTTATGCAACTATGAAAGCTCATGATGACAACTGCAGACTACCAGTGTGCAACCTGCAAGAAAACTATAAAATATACTTGACCTGACAACTACAAAAAGTTCTAGGGGATGTGCAATGATAAGCATGATATAGCAAGAAGATAACAAGCAACTAAAAGAAGTTTGCAAGGAACCGTTCAATAGCTCATAAACACACACAAAAAATCCACATACCTCAGCATCTGCTGCGGAAGATGACGCAACTCCTCCAGCAACTCCTGCCTGCACAAAATAGTGGTATAGAAAAGATCACATGTACAAAACAAGGAGCATACCAACTAATACAAAAATAAAATATTCTACACCAATGAAAAATAGAGCATGCCAACTCATGTCAACTTCTCAGAAAACTATATTTAGATCAAGATGAGCAGTGATGTCAAACTAGAAGATTGTTATTGAGCAACTACAACAAATAGTGGTGCCAACAACTGCATAATTTCATCAACATCTAAAAAGTGACAAAGATTCATATTCAAGGATTTATTTACCATAGTAGATTATTCAGCTCCCCTTGCAACTGCTGCACGTCTAGTCTGCTTTACAACCCGAACCTGATCACCATCCTAAGAAAATAAAAAAACATGGGCATGGGAAAAAACAAAAAAATATTATATGACCCAAACAAAACAAAAATAATGTGCTTGTGTCATCAGCATGCCACTTACCTCAACTTCCTCTCCCTCCTGAACACTACACATAGGGCGTGGCTGGCGATTAGCAGCACACTTATCCCTTCAACAAAAGGACTGACTTCCAGAACCCTAATTAAGCAACCAAAAAAAACATAAAAAGGGATATAAGCATACATGGGTAAGAAGAAAACAACTCAAAGCACTACAAAAAAATACACTTCCGTGATTATACATGTTTGTCACAGTAGGTCGCATTTTTTGTCATGCATGTACATCCATGAAGATTTTATGATAGAATCAATATAGTCATACATGTGCTGTCGTAGAAGTGTTCCATGACATTACCAAAATTATCATCACGGAAGTGTCCACTTCCATGATGATAAATCACACGTCACAGAAGTGCTTTTGTCAAGGGTGACCGACACGTGGCATCCACTATAACGAAACACCGTTAAGCTACTGGGTCCGGTTTTGGATCCGATAACCCGTTAACAACCCGGACCAATGGGGATTTTCCACGTGTAAAATCATCATTGGATGGAGGAAACATGTGTTGGCTCACCATTACGACAGATGTCATCCACTCATTGGACCGAAGGCACCTATGATACGTCGACATGTGGCATGGCCCAACAGAGGCCCATTCCTGTGAAAAGGCCGGACCGTTTGACTTGGTCAAAAGGTGGCGGGTCGGCCCACGGAAAGCCAGTTAACGGCCTGTTCGCATATAGCCCATTTACAGCCCGCTAACCCAGGGCCCATTACGACCTATCTGAATTAGGCCTAGTAGCGTCTTTCGGCCCATATGAGGCCCTTTGTAACTCTTAGCCCATTAACGGCCTGTGGTGAAACTGGCCCCTAATGAACAGTGTATAACTTTATACCCATTAATGACCCATTGTTCCATTGGGCCATTTCCAGCCCATGTTATCTTTCGGCCTTCGCAGGGCCCATTTATTCTTCGGCTCATTTCCAGCATTTGGTTACTTACGGCCTGTTACTGTCATTTTTTGCTTGTGGGCCAAATTCAACCCGTGATTACAGTCGGCCCGTTTGGGGCCTATTAATACGTTGGGCCATTTTCATGTAAAAAAACCGTTGGGCTGTTTTCATAGAGTTATCAAATACGGCCTATTAATGGCCCGTTATGGCCCATGAATAGTATGACCCATGATTGGCGATATGATTATACGCCCGTAGAGGGCCCATGGATCCTATGGCCCGTAGAAGACCAATGGATCTACGACCCATAGAAGGCCCATGGATCGTACGACCCATAGAAAGTCCATGGATCCTACGGCCCATAGAAGGCCCATGGATCCTACGGCCTGTAGAAGGCCCATGGATCCTACGGCCCATATAGAAGACCAATGGATCCTACGGCCCGTAGAAGGCCCATGGATCATACGACCTGTAGGAGGCCCATGGTTACAACAATCCGTGTGTTTCCATGATTATTGTGGCCTAGTTACCAAAAATAGGTTATTGTGGCCACTAGAGAAACACAAAAAAGAACTGTACTGACTACAAGCAAACAACTAAACAAGACAACAAGGAAATAAATAAACAAGCAACTAACGCTAGCCTATTACCGCTATTACACATATTACATCCACTGGGCATCAAAGTTCGCCACCAGTGCAAATATAGGGAACAAAGCAGCATATTACATACACTGGCCGTCAAAGTTGGCCACCAGTGCAAATAAACGCGGTAGCAAAACAAGAGCATAACTAAAACAACTTCAGAAGAGCTTAAGAAATATTATCCTAGGTATCCACCATGCTGGCAATAAGCTTAGCAAGCTTATTAGCTTTGTCCTGTTTGGCACTAAAATCCTCCAACGCTTGCTGTTGCACCAGAAAGTATGCATCTGAATGCTCCAGGGACTTCCGCAGTCCTTCCACTTCTTGTCGCAGCACAGCTGATCAATGTCTTTCATCTTGTAGTTGAGACTCAAGAAACCGAACTAATTCAGTCAGTGAGTTTGAATAGCTTGTGCAAGCGGTAGTGGCCAGTAACTCGAACACTAAACCAAGCAGGACTTTGGGGTTGTCTCACTGTCTTCAAGATAGTCTTACTTAGCCATTTTATCATCTTTGTTGGAGACCAACAAGGATGTCTCACTATCCTGAACCTTATCTGCATTACTTCCTTTACCATTGCTTAATAAGGCACTCTTCCCCAATATTTTGTTAGCATTCTAAAAGAAGAAACAAGCAGACACATAACAGGTTTAGCATGTACTAGTATATGAAACTCATTTCGGTGAACCAGTTCATTAGTAAGGTGGACATGATTAAACTACCAAGTCTTCTATTGCCAAGTACTAGTACATGATAAAAGCATCAAACAAACATATATCTATGTCATATGGTCATTGCATTGTCTTGCCAAATCAAAATAGAGACACGGTTCAAATCATATCAGTTCAAGACAAAGCAGCAGTGAAAGAATACAAAGCGTGGGAAACTACACAGCACAAGATTTCATATGGGTACCACGGGTCTACATGTACAACAACACTATTGGCTCTGTTGTGATGTTAGTAATGTGCATGATATGAGAAGTCAACTGTATATACAATTGAAATTGAAATCAACAGAGCTACCGATAAGAGCAAACCTGTTAAAGAAACAGCGTGAACATACCTGTTGTGCCATTGGAGTTTCGATTGGATCCTTCAATTTAAAAATAAGTTTGTATGAGTAAATATAGTGATACAAGAGCAAAGCAGTATGTATGATAGCAATGGAATCTTAAATTAGAACGGTTGTTCTTCAGGTTTAGGCACTTGTTCTACATGAACAGAGTACAGTAAGACACAAGAATATAGTACTTAAAAATAGAAAATGAGCTCATAGACATTACCACATTCTTGGTTCGGGACGAGCACAGAACAAGGCGTTCCCAGTAGTCGTCTAGTAGATGTGTCTCAAGAGAACGTAAGGGAATTTGATGAGTTTCTTTGCCGGTGAAGTATGTTTTCTTCAGGTAATTCCGATACTGCCACCAAGCATTCTTGAAGATTGCAGAGGTATTAGCACAGGTTACCTCATCCCGAGTTTCCAAATCGGTCCTTCTCTATAGAGAAAAATGGGAAAATTTGCTGTATTATAACCATCATGGAGGTAGGATGTATGGGACAAAGAAAAGTAATTGCCATGAATAACATTACTTACACATAACTCCTGGACAAACACCTGCAACTGGCATTTTCCTTCATCTTCAGTATAATATTTCCAAGATGGGAAGATACGCACATAGGATTTAACAACATCAACTGCGATAGATGCTAAACTACGACTAGTTGGTTGTGCTTCCTCCATAGGAATAGGCTTACTAACTGGTGGAGTTGGGGTTCGCCATGGTACTACTGGCCCTTGGGGCACTGGAGCTGCCTTACTAACTGCTCTTGTTTGGGAGCTCTGTGGTGGAGATGGTGCTGTGTCAACAGGAACTGGGTTACTGTCTACTGGGGTTGGGGTTAGATTGGGTGAAGCTGGTTCTCTGTCCATCGCAGTAGGGGTACAATCTGCGAGAGTTTGGGTTATGTGTGGTTGGGATGGTTCTCGTGCATGTACAACCGGGGTGCTATCTCCACCAAGAGGTAGCACTATTTTATTTGAAGACCGTTTTTTTACTCTGCTAGATACTGGCATCACCCACTCCAATTCAAGTGGCTGATAAACAGGAAACATAGTTGAATGTACAGACATTGTATGAGAGACAGATGCAATAGATAGTGTGGAAAAAAGAGGGCATGAAATAGTTGACATGTATATTGTTTAACTAAAACGGATAGCATGACATAATTTCACATATATGATGTCTATCTAAACTGGATAGCATATCATAACATAATTCAAAGATATGATGAATAACTAAACAGGATCGCATGGCATAATTCACCTACATGTTATCTAAGTAATCAAGATCGCATGATTTAATTCACATATGTGATTTATATGCTAAATAGAGAGCATTCGATATGATGTCTGAACTAAGAACATGGTGTTGAATATTGTGTATATGATGTCTAAACTATGCAATGAAAGACACCATATGCATGATATGAGCAGTATAACCGTGCCAAGTTAGAGCATACACCTCGGTGGGGGAATAGGACTGGTCATCTGTCTCTTGAATCCATCTCTGAGGAGCTATCGAGGCCCAACAAGAGATTTGCTTCGACATGTAGCACTGTCTGCTCCGAAGGCATTGTTTTCACTTCAAATTTTTCCATCTCCCACCCAAATGGCTGATTCACAGGAAGAGTAGTTTAATGTACAAACATTGTCGACAAATGGAAATGTAAAGAAGAAAAGGATGGGCAAGATATCATTCAAATATATGATGCCTGGTTAAACAGGATGGCATTGCACATTTCACATATATTATGGCCGGCTAAAAGACATGAGACTGCATAATTCCCATCTATGATATAGAAACTAAACAGGTGGCATTATAGAACATGTCTAAACTAAGCAATGACATATATGATGTCAAAAGTAGGCACTGCAAGGCAACATATGCATGATATGACTATCATCATCATGCCAAGGTAGAGCGAACACCTTGGGAGGTAAATAGGAGTGGTCAGCTGCGTCTGAATCCGCCTCTGAACAGATATCTTCCTCTGGATTACAATCTGGAGAGGGGGGGAGACTTTACCATTGAACCCACCATGGAGAGATGTCTGCATGACATTGTATTGCCGCGCAAAACTCTTCTCCTTTTCTCTACATGTTCAGCATGACTATGTACAATATCTGACATGCATACGAAAAAAATATGGTGAGATTATGTAAGGAGAGCATGTAGAAATTTAGAGTGATGGTAACAACTAGTGGATGGATCCAGAAATAATGATAGCAGGTTGATGATTGCTTTAATTTAATAAAAAGATAGATGATTATTGCTTTACTATTTGTTTCCACCCAAGATGAACAACATATGCATACCCTAGGCGAACCAGATATTAGACAAAGCTACTATTCATTGCTGCCTCGATATGTGCCCCACAACTAATTTAGAACTCAAGTTTGAACATTAATTTGGACCTGACTTGGAGTCTAAGAGGTGAACATGACGATAAAGTAGCAGGTAATTTTAAGCAATGCATAACATAAGCAGAAACAAAAGAGTGCGACCTTTCTTGTGGACCCGTGTACTCCTCAGGTTCATTTGCTGAGTCGATGATGGTGATGTCGTTGTGGTGGGTGCCGGCGGCAGGGAAGGAGATCTGAGACGGCGAAAGACGGCCATGAGTCGTGATGTCTGGTTTGGTGGATGCTTCTATCGATGGAGCAGCTCAGGTGAGGTGGACGACGTTGCGGCTGGAGCAGGACAAACCACACAAAGTTCCCTTCGACACCTACCTGTAACTGAAGTAATTCTGTAAGGGCTCATTTGGATTGCATGATTCTAACAACGCAGGGATAGGAAAAACACCGGAATAGTATAGGAATGCACATGGTAAACAGAGCATTTCTAAACATAGGATTTCTGTCAACTTGGGTGTTTAGTTCACAGGAATTGGAAGAGCAGAGGAATGTAAAGAAACATGGCCAAAATAAAGTGAAACCATATGAAAGCGTGTACAGTTAGAATGTTATTCTGCCACTAATGCACTTGGTCTAGTTTTCCTGCATAGGATTTTGAAAACTAGCTCCAGGTGGATGTTTTGCTCCATTCCTTTCAACAAAATGCATGAATAATTGAATAGTAGAGTGCCATAGGAAAATTCCCTATTGCTATGTTTTTCCGTTGAACCAAAATAGCCCTAATGGATCGACATGAATGTAGAGTAATAAGTGATGCAACAAGTGTACAACCTCTTTGCTGTAGCCGTGTCGACCTCAACATCATTGGGTTGGTCGCTGAAGAAGTTGAGGCAGAGGTGGCTGTTCGAGGTGCGGAGGAAGATCTGAGGAATCTGTAGACGGCGTCTAGGACAGTGCTCTATTGTGATGGGTCGTTTTGTCGTTGGAGCAGCTCCGGTGAGCTGTAAGACGTCAAGGCTGAAGCAGCACAAGACAAACATCATTAATCTCAAGTGGGATTCTAATAGCATCTCCAATAGATGATGTAAATTAGATGTAAAATTTACATCACCAAAAACCACCTGACTACAATAGATGAGGTAAAAGCTGTTGACTCTGAACTTAACTGTCGAAACTGAAATTTATTGTGGAATCTGAATGTTACTATCGAAACCGAACGCAATGGTAGCAGAGAGGCACTTGACATGTAGTTTAGGGAGGGCCTGCAGTTCATCTTCAACCCGTACCCCCCTGAGCCGCCAGCCACCACCGGCCGAACCGCCGGCCCCAGCACCACCTCGCTGCCCCGAAACAACTCCCCACTGCCGGTCTGTCGCTGCCCCACCGCCCTGGCCAGCTCTCTAGGCCCCCGCCCCACCCTGAACCCTAAGATAGATAGTGGGGTACCTCTCCGGCGAGCCCCCTCCCCACTGCGGGTGGTTCTTCTTTAACTCCGGCGAGCCCCCCTGAAAATCAAGGACCCAAAAGTCGATTCAGTTGATTGAAGTGTAGCTAAATCGGAGCAGAGCAGTAGCACGAGCGAGAGGGAGAGCAGCAGCAGCTGCGCGAGCAAGCGAGAGCCGGAGCAGAATCGCGAGCGAGTGAGCGAGAGCCGGAGCAGCAATAGCAGATCCGGCTGGTATGGCCGCTGCCGCGGAAGGGGCCTTGCACTGGGGGAGAGCCACCGTGGAGATGTCGCCCATGGCGCCGGCTTCAAGGTAGCCGCTCCATGGGGGTGCAGGATGGAGCACCATCGGCACCAGGAGGTCGAGTTAAGGAGAAGGTGTGATGTGATGAGTGTACAACCTCTTTGGTGGCGCCGAGTAGGCCTCGGCTTCATCCGAGGTGTCGGTGAGGATGCTGCGTTCCGGTGGAGCAGGTTAAGGCGACGCTATGGGGATGGAGCAGCCGCGATAGACGAGGCGATCATCGGAGAAGCTCCTTGGAGGTGGAGGACGGGGCGGCCGGCGGGACGATGAGATGGACGATAGTTCCTCATCCGGGGAGGTGGACGAGGGACGTTGAGCTGTTGTTGTGGACGAGGTCGTCGGGGAAGAGGCTCCGGTTGGGCAGCGGTGAGGTGGCGAACGGAGGAGGGTGGGGTTTCGCGGCTGGAGCGGAGAGGTTATGGCGGCCTGGGATTTCGAATGGCGAAAAGGAGGCAATGGGAGGGGGTGAACCATGACTTAGGGACGCGGTTGTCCGAAATGTAGGGTGTGTTACAAAAGTACCCCCACCGATTTGAACTAGCAGCCCTTTCGGCTCAGGGTTAGAAGGGGGATTTCGCTTGTCGGGATTTGGCAGCTGGAGGGATTTTTCACGCGCGTTGTAATTTCAGGATAGCACGGCGTGGGTTGTGAAGGCACCAGTTTTGGGAGCACGATATCTGAATTTTCGGGATATAACAAGGCGTGGGTTGAGTTTTAGGGACAAGCCTAACATGTAATATTGTACTTTTACATACCAAATCAATTCACACTTCCCTCAACAAAGAAAAACAAAAAAAATAAAACTATTCACACCACACAAAGAGAGTGTCTTGTCCCGTTTTACTCCCTCCTTCCATCTTTATACGGCCTAATGCGTTTTCTGATGCTAACTTTTACCAAATATTAGAGCAATAATATATGACATGCAACTTAAACAAAGAACACCGTTAAATTCGTGTGTGAAAGGAGCGTTCAATGATATAATTTTCACATTGTGCATGTCATGTACTATTAATATTGTCAATAGTCAAAGGCGGTCTTAAAAAGCGCATTACACCCTATATATATTGAATGAGGGAGTATGAATCCATGTTATGTCCAATTAATTTTTTTTGCTGGTTGTATAATGCATGTAACCTACTCATACCAACATTTTAGTGCATTCCAAATGTCTATACTACCGCTGCAATTCAAACTGAATTTGAATTCGTTTCTCTATTTCAATAAGAATCTACAATCACGATTGTTGCCAACTTCAACCATCATTCCTGTATTACCTTAATAACACACCACATGATTACTATAGAGATAGATATGAACTATGTGTACTATATCAACTCGAATTCTATTTTTTGAATACACTTGATGTTGATTCCAAATAATAGTACATTTGATGTACTAACTATATATTCATAATCTAAACCATGTTCCATACGTACACCATGTTTATCACACAAAGTATAGTGCCCCGCCCCCTACATTATGACAAGTATTTAGCCCTGAGCTGCAAAAGCCACACATTAGCCCAAATTATAATCAATGTTCTACATTATGATATCTTCTTCAAGTATCCATATCCACTTTTTTATAATGAATTATGATCTATGTTCGTCTTTTACACCTTCATGATCCTCTTCTATTTGTAGCTAGCTAGTGCTAACTTTCTATCATGCATGCTCACGCCCGCCCCCCTCGCACCCTCCCTCAGCATCCTCTCCATCACGCACATTTGTTATTTCTCTTTAGGTCATTCACCCATGGTGTGTGTAGGCCCCCCGGCTCCTTTCTGGCACACACCGGTCAATATACCTCTCTAGCCAAGTGTGCCTACCACAAACACATATATACTTCCCCTCTTCTCTTCTCACCGTCCATGCCCCCTATGTCCAATACGGTTCCACGTAGGTGCACACTCCCGCCCCTCTTTTCATTGATCTCATACTCGCACACTCCTCCCCCCTCGACATGGTAGGCCTCTCGCACCACCTCCTAGCCACACCCCTCTCCCCCTGTCTGTCTCTCCAAACCTTATTTGCTTCTAACACATGCATGCATGTATACATACCAATCTCCCTACATATAGCCAGGTCGACTATAATCCGTTTTCCCCACGCACCGATACACTTACCTCGCTAGTTATGTCTCTCCCTTTCTCGGACACACGACGATTGATCTTCCTATGTAGTTACTATGATTACCACAACCATATCGTCTCCCCTCATCATCCTTGCATACCTCCCGACCAGTCTCTCACATGCACGTGCATAGACAGACAGATATCCCCCGCCCTCTCTTATTGATATTGCACTTGTACCCTCTGTTTGTCTAGAAGGCCTCTCCCACCATTTGTGAGACGCCACTCCACCACCAACCCTTCGATACTCTACCTTTGCCTTTCTCCCAACCTTATTCCTCTGCTACACATATCCATGGATGCGATCGATCTCCCTCAATACATAGCTAGGTCTCTCTCCTTCCCCACACATATACTATCGATCAGTCTCTGCCCCCTCCCCCCCACACACACCAATAGTCGAACGTTGTAGGTAGGTATCCATGCCACAGAGAAAAACTGCACCTCTGGCCTCTCAAATTCTAGTAGGCCAGCCGCCCTGTATCTTTGACGTGGGCAAACACAAATTCGATGGCACTCTTTATCGATCGCGCTGCCACAAACTTCATCCCTGTTTTCAATTCTATCGATATCTCACGTCCATGACTCTGTTTCACACACATTGCATATGTTACATTTTTTGTTTGAGATATCATCGACACATTGCCTCTATTTCGCACAAACCGTCTCTCTCACACCCACCCACGTACGTACCTGCACCTAAAGAAGAGGTGCACGCAGGACGCATGTACTCACGTCTCGTTCCCGGCCACACCCGCGCAGGTACGCGGTGGAGTTCGTTTCTGTACGAAAAGGCAACCCACATGATAATTTGACGCGTGTAGCGGTTGTTTACTCGAAGGAGGGTCGGGTACCATGCCTAGATGGAACAAAGTTCGACTTGACGCGTTAGTATTAAATAAAGTTATATATTCCTCAATGGCACGTAAATAATATAAAATGATTGCTGTCGGTGTCAAAACAAGCAGATCTCGGGTAGGGGGTCCCGAACTGTGCGTCTAGGCAGATGGTAACACGAGACAAGGGACACAATGTTTTTACCCAGGTTCGGGCCCTCTCGATGGAGGTAAAACCCTACTCCTGCTTGATTGATATTGATGATATGGGTAGTACAAGAGTGGATCTACCACGAGATCAAGGAGGCTAAACCCTAGAAGCTAGCCTATGGTATGATTGTTGTTGTGTCCTGTGGACTAAAACCCTCTGGTTTATATAGACACCGGAGAGGGCTAGGGTTACACAGAGTCGGTTACAATGGTAGGAGATCTACATATCCGTATCGCCAAGCTTGCCTTCCACGCCAAGGAAAGTCCCATCCGGACATGGGACGAAGTCTTCAATCTTGTATCTTCATAGTCTTGGAGTCCGGCCCATGATGATAGTTCGGCTATCCGGACACCCCCTAGTCCAGGACTCCCTCAGTAGCCCCTGAACCAAGCTTCAATGACGACGAGTCTGGCGCGCATATTGTCTACATTGCAAGGCGGGTTCCTCCTCCGAATAATTCATAGAAGATTGTGAACACCAGGATAGTGTCCGGCTCTGTAAAATAAATTCCACATACCACCGTAGAGAGAATAATATTTACACAAGTTCAATCTGCTGACGTATTCTGTGGCGTGACGTCACACCACAACCAAGCCTTTACTTGAATCGTTTTTATTATACCACCTCAGCGCGTTTAGCGAAGCGGTTTCCTTGGTGTGTCTTGTCGAAGCAGAGATCGTGTTCCCCTTATTCCGGGATTCCCATCAATACGGACGTGGGTAACCCAACCACGCCATCAATTGTGGCGCTTCAGAGATAAGCGAGTTTTACCAGGCCGATGGGGACGCATAGTTTCGTCCGCCCATATATAAGGGGATAAGGATCCTCCTTTTTTATCTACGCCTTCTTCCTCCTTTGCTTATCCATTTCCACGCACTCGAGCTCCAGCGCCCAAGTCCGCCCATCTCACCTCGACCTTCTCCAGCCATGTCCGGAGCGGGAGGCAAGTGGATGGCCTCCTCCGTTACGGAGGGGCACATCAAGAAGCTGCGCAGTGCCGGATATGTGTCCAGCGACATTGCGCACCGGCTCCCCGACGAGGGGCATCTCATCCCCACTCCTGGGCCCCATGAGAGGGTGGTATTCCTTCCCCATTTCCTCCGCGGACTGGGCTTCCCACTCCACCCCTTTGTCCGGGGCTCATGTTCTACTACGACCTGGATTTCCATGATCTGGCCCCAAATTTCATCCTCAACATCTCGGCGTTTATCGTCGTGTGCGAGGCCTTCCTCTGCATCCAGCCCCACTTCGGCTTGTGGCTCAAGACCTTCAATGTCAAGCCGATGGTTGTGAAGGGCAGCCAAGCGGAGTGCGGAGGCACCATGGTGGGCAAAATGCCCAACGTCACTTGGCTCGAGGGCGCCTTCGTGGAAACCATCAAAGGGTGGCAATCGGGGTGGTTCTATACCACCGAGCCGCGTGACCCTGAATGGGCAGCGGCCCCCGAATTCAGATCTGGCATCCCCATGCGGCTCACTTCCTAGAAAGAGAAGGGCCTGTAGTGGGGCGATTTGGAAGAGCTGACCGGACTTCAATCCTGTCTCCAAACCCTGGTGAACAAGAAGCTCAAGCTTGTCAACGTAATCCAGGTCATGCTCACCCGCCGGATTCTCCCATGCCAGCAACGGGACTTCAATTTGTGGGAGTTCAATCCGGCACAGCGCCGGACCTTGAGCGGGCTCTTCGACACTATGTACGAAGATGCCTGGAAGGTGCTGTTTAAGGGCGGCGAGGCCCCCGCATCCGCTACCGAAGATCGCGGATTCAGCTTGTAGCGTCCGACTGGCGAGGTAAGCCAGGTTATCCTTTATGGGACACTTGCTTTTCATAGTTTGACTCTATGCGGGATCTAAACTCCCAATGCCTTTAACAGGCCTGGCAGAAGACGTCCGGACAGGTTAACTGTCCGGCTCCTCTTCCAGAAGATCCAGCGGATGCTCGTTTGACAGGGCTGCTGGTCCCGGCACTTTACGTAGTGTTGGAGAAGAAGGCCAAGAAGAAGGCCACGGGAACCCGAAGGAGTTCCCGGCGTCAGGTGGTATCGGACTCATCGTCCGATGACTCCGAGGCGGACTCCTCCCACGAGGACGAGGAGGAGAAGAAAGAGGCCTCTCCCCCAGCGGGGGGAGAGAAGAAGAGGAAGGCCTCCCCAGCGAGGGAGGCCGAAGGGTCCAAGAAGGGAAGGACCCTTCCCCCGGACTGTTCCGCCAACATCGGCGACGGCGACGAGGAGTGGCCCTCAAGGGCCAAACCCCTGGCGAGATCGTAAGTATCCGGACTCCCGAATAACTTCATGATTTTTCTTTTCGCCACACTATGTCTTTCTAATGCCGCATACAACCCTGTAGTCCGCCCAAGGATGATCTTCCCGCTTCGTCGAGTGGGTCTTTGGGCACGTCGGATATGGATTCTCTTCCGACCGCCTCCACCCCCCGTGATGCTGACGATGCCGAGGTGGGATCCCGGGAAGGAACCCACCAGGAGGAGGAGGCCCCGGAGGTGCCGCAGGGCAACCTCCCAGACTTTGCACCGGAGTCCACACCGGAACCTGCAGTGGTTCCGGAGTCCGGCGGGCGGCCCCTTCGTAAGAAGGGCAAGACTGTGACACCGGCGGCCTCCGTCCAACCGTAGGCGCCGGATAACTTGCTGGAGGCGCTCAATGGCGCTTCCATCGAAGAAGAACACCGCACTGTCATGAGTGTGGTGATTCAGAAGGTTCAGTTCGCCAAGAGCGGGCTGACCGAAGCCTGCAGTAGCCTTTTAATAGGCTTTGAGGTAAGAATTTTAATATGTGTAAAGTAGTACTGCATAGACAGTAGCCCCTGATGCTCGGTTCGGTGTTCGGAAAGAAAAGCCGGACTGAGGATCTAAAACCGGAGGTTTTTAGTCCGTAGGACACACAACCATTACAACAATCATACCATAGGCTAGCTTCTAGGGTTTAGCCTCCTTGATCTCGTGGTAGATCCACTCTTGTACTACCCATATCATCAATATAAATCAAGCAGGAGTAGGGTTTTACCTCCATCGAGAGGGCCCGAACCTGGGTAAAACCATCGTGTCCCTTGTCTCCTGTTACCATCCGCCTAGACGCACAATTCGGGACCCCCTACCCAAGATCCGCCGGTTTTGACACCGACATTGGTGCTTTCATTGAGAGTTCCTCTGTGTCGTCACCGATAGGCTTGATGGCTTCTTCAATAAACAACAACGCCGTCCAGGGTGAGACTCTTCTCCCCGGACAGATCTTCATGTTCGGCGGCTTTGCACTGCGGGCCAATTCGCTTGGCCATCTGGAGCAGATCAAAAGCTACGCCCCTGGCCATCAGGTCAGGTTTGAAAGCCTAAACTTCACGGCCGACATCAACGGAGACTTGATCTTCGACGGATTCGAGCCACAGCCGAGCGTGCCGCACTGTCACGATGGGCATGATTTAGCTCTGCCGCCGGACAGTGCCCTGGAGGCCGCACACGAGTCTGCTCTGACCCATAGTTCGGAGCCGACCGCGCAGATCGAGGACAGGTGGCTGGACACCGCCTCGGGAGCTGCAACTTCCACGGCGATGGAGCAGAATACTGACCTTGTCCCTTATAAAGCTCGTGACTCCGAGGCGCCGGACTCCTTGCCGGACTCCGAACCTCCCGCGCCCCCGCCAATCGAATCCGATTGGGCGCCGATCATGGAGTTCACCGCCGCGGACATCTTTCAGCACTCACCCTTTGGCGACATCTTAAATTCGCTAAAGCATCTCTCGTTATCAGGAGAACCTTGGCCGGATTGCGGTCGGGATGGTTGGGATGCGGACGACGAAGAAATTCAAAGCCCACCCACCACCCACTTTGTAGCCACTGTCGGTGATCTAACCGACATGCTAGACTACGACTCCGAAGACATCAACGGTATGGACGGCGATGCCGGAGACTGCCAAGAACCAGTGCCTACCGAGCACTGGAAGGCCATCGCAACCCATGATGTATATATGGTGGACACCCCAAAAGGAAGTGATAACGAGGAACAACAGGATGCGGCAAAGGATAATTCCGCCGACAAACAACCAAAACGACGACGTAGACGCCGCCCTAAGTCCCACCTCGACAAAAACAACACTCCTAATGACCCAGCAATAGAGCAGGGCAAACCAGTGGACGACGAACATGCAACCAAGCAACCGTCCGAATTGGATAATCAATCCATGCCAGGCGAAAACAACAGTCCAGACGATCTCACGCCGGACACACCACCCGAGCATAAGAACCTCCACAAAAGACTCGTCGCCACTGCCAGAAGCCTGAAGAAGGAAAAACGGAAGCTCAAAACAGCGGAAGACATACTCAGAATGAGGTGGAGCAAAGTACTCAAGACCGCGGAGAAATATGGCAATGGGCACCAAACGAAGAGCTACCCGAAGCGCAAGCTGCCGCCAGAATTCGACGAGGAGGCCATAGAGTCCCCAAAGTCAAAAAGCAAAGAGGCCGCCTGGCCGGATAGACGACCAGATGACAGGCCAAAAGAGATAAGTGGCGCCGCACACAATCCGACTCATGACCCTCGGAAAATAGACGCCCCGGTCAGGTCCATTTATGGGCCAAAAAAGAGGGCCCCAGGAAGCAACACAACATGCCGAGTGTTCGAAGACAACGGCACACCCAAATACAGGGGTGCCGCACACCCACTATGTTTCACCGATGAGGTGCTGGATCATGAATTTCCAGCAGGGTTTAAACCCGTAAACATAGAGGCATATGACGGAACAACAGACCCTGGAGTCTGGATTGGGGACTACATCCTCCACATACACATGGCCAGAGGAGATGATCTCCACACCATAAAATATCTACCCCTCAAGCTCAAAGGGCCAGCTCGGCATTGGCTCAAAAGCCTCCCAGAAAATACTATTGGAAGTTGGGAAGAGCTCGAGGACGCATTTAGAGCAAATTTTCAAGGGACTTATGTCCGCCCTCCGGAATGCAGACGATTTAAGTCATATAATTCAATAGCCCGGAGAGTCAGCGCACAAATTCTGGAACAGGTTTCTTACCAAAAAGAACCAAATAGTCGACTCTCCGGACGCCGAAGCTTTAGCAGCTTTTAAACATAATGTCCGAGATGAATGGCTTGCCAGACACCTCAGCCAAGAGAAGCCGAGAACTATGGCCGCGCTAACAAGCCTCATGACCTGCTTCTGCGCAGGGGAGGACAGCTGGCTAGCAAGATGCATCACCAGCGACCCGAGTACATCCGAGATCAGAGATGGAAACAGAAAATCACGACACAAAAAGGACCAGCGCCGAAATAAAGAAAAAAGCCCAAAGAGTACGGAGGTCAACGCCGGATTCAAAAGCTCGCGGCCGAACAATAAAGCACTGCCTCTTAAGGACAACAGTGAAGAGCTATCCAGCTTAAACAAAATTTTGGATCGGATATGTCAAATCCACAGCACCTCCGGAAGGCCTGCAAACTACACCCACCGAGACTGTTGGGTTTTCAGACAGTCCGGCCGACTCAACGCCGAACACAAGGGGCTCGATGCGCCAAGCAAGGATGATGACGAACCCCACTAGCAGAGCACCGGAAAATAGAAGACTTTCCAACAAGAAGTCAAAACAGTAAACTCACTTCAGGTGATAACACGGAACAACAATGCGGCACCCGCCAAAATAGGTGTCGCACGGTCCACCCCAGCAGAACCCCGAGATTGGATATCAAAACCAATTACTTTCGACCACCTGGACTATTCCAGAAGCATTTGAAACGCAGGATGGACTGCTCTGATATTGGATCCTATAATCAATGGACTACAATTTACACAAGTCCTGATGGACGGGGGCAGCGATTTAAACCTGCTATATCCAAACACAATCCGCAAGTTGGGGATAGACCTTACTAAAATTTGACATAGCCGCACTTCCTTCAAAGGAGTGACGCCAGGCCCCTATGCCAAGTGCATGGGCTCCTTACTACTAGAAGTTGTGTTCGGGTCACCCGACAACTTCCGACGCGAAAAGCTAATCTTTCACGTCGCCCCATTCAAAAGTAGCCATCAAGCACTATTGGGACATGAAGCTTTTGTCCGCTTTAATGCAATACCACACTACGCGTCTCTTACACTTAAAATGCCCGGTCCACGCGGCATCATCTCATTAAAAGGTCGTTCAAGACCCCGGATACGGCTAGATGAGTCCGACATAAATAAGCTAGGGGCTCCCTAGCCGCACACCCCTTTACAAGGGGCTGTGCGTATGGGCTAATATAAGCTCAGCTTCATTCATTCATTCATATTTCGATTTTTAATTCATTTTTTGCACAATTACTTTTCAAACTAAGTTCCTCTCTTTTACAGATGAACAGCGTGCTACACCCGTCCAGGATACAGCACAACGGAGACACAGGCGCAGACGTGCAGTAGGGACCCGTTGCAAGGATTCTCTTCAGATTAAGACCCTGCGTAAACCCTTTTTGCTCTCTCTTGTTGCTATATATCCCCTGGTTTTTCATTATAACTGGAGAGGAGACTGGCGTTTTTGGCATCAGCCGCGTCAGAGGACCTTGCGCGTACCTGGACACTAGGGGCTTAGGGCATTGCTCTGCCCGCTATCATAAAGACCGAATACCTTAGGGAGTGTTCGGCGTCTCGAGTTAGGCCTTATATGCATCAGCTCCGAATCATGTCTTTGGTCAAATGTTGGGTTTGCCCGGCTCCTGTGTTTTGCTGCCTTACGTTCCGTATCATCGGCTAACGCGGCACCAGGAGAACTACTGCGATTGTGCCCCAGTTCGGCCGGGCGAGCACCTTAGTAGAGAAAGCCGAAAACTTACTGTCATGATACAGTGAGAGACTGGTCAACCACTCGATCGACTACCGGAAGGTTTAGAATTCCTCCACTTTGACGAAGGACCATTTCCCGGTCAGGCACATACGCGCCCCGAATTCGGAGAGTGCAGTGCCACTAGGGGCTATATCATAGCCCCACCCTCGAACTCCTATGGCTAAGTGAAAGTGATAAAGCATTATAGTCCGGTTGCCTCGTTTGCTACGCTACCACCTCCTTCACAGGACCGAGATGTCGGATTAAGTGTGAAAATGCGCTATTTTTGCGAACACCCCCGCACCTTGTGCGTGGGGGCTGAAGCCGACGACTGCCATCTTTCAGGTTATACACACGTATACATAAACGGCCGCACAGGAGATATTTTAATACTTGAACGCACAAGTCCAAAAAAAGTGCTTACATCATAAACATCATTTTACAAACCAAAAACGTTCATTTGAACGCGACATTCTTTGAGCACTGCGACTCTATTACACGAGCACCACGCAGAACTTCCCCAAAATAGTGCTCGGCGGGTAACCGGCTCTCGTCCGAACCCTGGGTCGCAACAGCGGTGGCGTCCATCTCTGTCCAATGTGTCTTCACACGGGCGAGGGCCATCCATGCACCTTCTATGCAAGCCGACCACTTCATCGCCTTGATATGCGGCACCGCCCCAAGGAATTGCTGCAATAAGCCAAAATAACTCTTCGGCTTGGGCCTATCCGGCCAGACATGAGCCACGATATCCATCATGGCAAGTCCGGACAATCTATTCAGTTCGGCCCACTCGGCCAACCGATCGGTCAGCGGAAGTGAACGTTCCGGACTATGGAACTAAGACCAAAACAGCTCTTCCATCTTGTGATCCTTCTGACTTCGGAAGTGCACAACGGCATCTGCCGCACTCGCAGCTAAGTCCATATAAGGATCCTCCGGACCCCACAGCTGGACAAGCTGAGCATACTTTGGATCTGTAAACCTTGGCGCAGCAGAAAAGGCTTGCCAGCCACAATGTCTCCGGCCTGGCGTAGCTCCTCCTTTATAGCCCGCATTGCAGAACAGGCATCCTTGGCTTCGGCGGTGGCCTTCCCTAGGTCTTCTCGCTCCGCTAGGCGCTCCTTTTCAAGAACCTCATTGCGGTCGGTAGCACCTTTTAACTTCACGGCCATTTCGGCCATCTCCTCCCTGCTTCGGCAGTGTGCAGCCCTTTCGGCTTCTAGCTCTTCGGCCGCCCTCGAGGCAGCCGCATCACTCCTTCTGGCTCGCTCCTTGGCTTGAGCAAGTTCCGCCCGAAGGCTCTCCACAGCAGCGGCACCATCAGCATTTAGCACACATGTTGTAAGGAGTGGGCTTTGGCTCCCTTACTAGGTGACCACGGAGGAAAAACCTACCTTGCGATTCGTCAAGTCGTTTATTGACCAGCGCGATGTCCGCATCCGCAACGTCGAGCTGCCGCTTTAGTTCGGGAACTCCATCAGCCCGGCTAGCCACTGAACTATCCGCCACCTGCTTAGGAAAGGCGTAAATCAATACCTGGGATTTTGATCCTCGGCACGCTGTCGTTCTCGACACCCCACCGAGTCTCAGGGGCTACTATCTATACTGGGCGCACTTTATGTGTAAAACTGTCAAAGGGGATGTCATTTTTACATACCTCAAACCCCGCCAGCAAACTCCTGACGGCATCACGCAATCCACCTTCGGTGGATGAAATTCTTTCAATCACCGTACTCATCAGTGTACGGTGACCTTCTGAGATGGACGCCCTCTCAAGCAGATCCTTTAGCTCCCCCGGCCGCACACCAGCTGGTGCCGAACTATTCGGCCCTGCCGGACTCGGGGATACCCTCCGTGATGACACTTCAGGCTCGTCCGCCCTATCCGATGGGGCGGCAGATGGAGGCGTCTCGCTCTCCATCATCTCCGGACGGAGTTCCCCCGAAGACGAGCTCATCTGAGAAGGACGGAGATCTGAACTACAAGGTAAAAACTTAAGTTATCCTCAGAAGCACAAATAGGGATGTCCCTTATTACAAAACTCCCTTTTTTCTACTTACGGCTCGCTGGAGGGCTGAGTCTTTGGGGGAGACTGTGCGGCCGGAGCCTCTCCGGACGCAGGACCCTCTGGTGAAGATCTCTTCCCCCGCTTTGGGGCTTTGGCCTCCGGGTTTTCGGAGGTGGTCCTCTTCTCCCCCTAGAGGGAGGGATTCTCGATCCCCCCTTCCTCAAAAGCCTCCTTGGTTGAGGCAGTAGTTCCTCTATTCTCCCCTTCGCCTTCCTCTGAAGGCGCAACCTCCAGCATCCTTACCAGCACGGGATCCGGCGCGGTCTCTGGGAGGGGAGCCGAACACCGTATCAGTTTTGCTTGCGCTATCCACTCCTGTTTAGAGGGCAGTTGGTCAAAAAGCGAATCATAGAAAGGAAAACGAATGGTATGTCCGGACACGGAGCTACTTGTGTATCCGGGCGATTGCAGCTTAGGCCGGCGTCCTCGGTCAATTCCGGACACGCTTCTCGTGATCCGAAGAACCGTTTGTACATCTCCACGGGTGTCATACCCATGAAGTTTTGGAGAATTCGTGGTCCCTCTGGATTAAACTCCCACAGCCGGAGAGGACGGTGTTTGCAGGGCAGGAGACGTCCATATTGATGAGAATCCTGGAATAAGGGGAACACGATCTCTGCTTCGACAAGACGTACCAAGGAAACCGCTTCGCTAAACGCGCTAAGGTGGTATAATAAAAAACGATTCAAGTAAAGGCTTGGTAGTGGCATGACGTCACGCCACAAAGCACGTCAGCAGATTGAACTTGTGTACATATTATTCTCTCTGTGGTGGAATGTGGAATTTAGTTTGCAGAGCCGGACACTATCTTGGTGTTCACAATCTTCTATGAATTATTCGGAGGAGGAACCCGCCTTGCAATGCCGAACAATATGCGCACCAGACTCATTGTGATTGAAGCCTGGTTCAGGGGCTACTGAGGGAGTCCTGGACTTGGGGGTGTCCGGACAGCCGGACTATCATCGTCAGCCGGACTCCATGACTATGAAGATACAAGATTGAAGACTTCGTCCCGTGTCCGGATGGGACTTTCCTTGGCGTGGAAGGCAAGCTTGGCGATACAGATATGTAGATCTCGTACCATTGTAACCGACTCTGTGTAACCCTAGCCCTCTCCGGTGTCTATATAAACCGGAGGGTTTTTGTCCGTAGGACACACAACCATTACAACAATCATACCATAGGCTAGCTTCTAGGGTTTAGCCTCCTTGATCTCGTCGTAGATCCACTCTTGTATTACCCATATCATCAATATCAATCAAGCAGCAGTAGGGTTTTACCTCCATCGAGAGGGCCCGAACCTGGGTAAAAACAACGTGTCCCTTGTCTCCTGTTACCATCCGCCTAGACGCACAGTTCAGGACCCCCTACCCGAGATCCGCCGGTTTTGACACCAACAGTTCCCCTGTGGCTTTGTGCTTTTCGAGCGATGCCGGGGTACGGTTCTGGTGGAGGGCCTAAAGGCCTCTCTGTCGCGGCCACGAGGTGGTCGGTCAGCCGTATTGTGCGCTGGTGATGCAGGTTTATATGCCTCCTCCTCTAATCTGAGGAGCAGCTTGCGTTTGGGGTAGCTTTTGGAGGGGCGTTCGAGTTCATGCTCTTCAGCTGCAAGGACTTCAGTCCATCTGTCGGCTAGCAGATCTTGATCAGCTCTAAGCCGTTGCTGCTTTCTCTTTAGGCTGTTTGCCATGTCCATAAGCCTGCGTTTAAAACACTCTTGTTCGACAGGATCCTCAGGCACGATGAATTCATCGTCGTCGAGGCTTGCCTCGTCTCCAAAGGGAGGCATGTAATTACCATCCTCTACCTCTTCGTCTGCCGCTCTCTCATGAGGGCTGGCTTCTGCGTCCTCCTGTGCTGAATCTTGCTGGAGGGGGTTGTCTTCGGCACTATCTGGGGTGTTATTATCTCCGGTGCCAGAATCTCCATTCTTGCTGTGGCGGGATTTAGAGCGGCGCCGCTGACACCGGCGTTTAGGCTGTTTCTTGGAGGAGTCTTCCTCCGCTGCTTCCTCGCCATTACCATCCTTTGGGATATCCACCATGTATATGTCGTATGACGAGGTGGTCTTCCAGTGCCTCGTAGGCACTGGTTCTTGGTCGTCTCCGGCATCGTCGTCCATACCGTCGATGTCTTCGGAGTCATAGTCTAGCATGTCGGTTAGATCGTCAACAGTGGCTAAAAAGTGGGTGGTGGGTGGGCTTTGAATTTCTTCGTCGTCTGCATCCCAACCGTCCTGACTGTGACCCGGCCAGGGCTCTCCTGATAACGAGAGATACTTTAGTGAATTCAGGATGTCGCCAAAAGGCGTGTGCTGAAGGATGTCCGCAGCGATGAACTCCATGATCGGCGCCCAATCAGATTCGATCGGTAGGGGCGTAGGAGGTTCGGAGTCCGGCGTGGAGTCCGGCACCTCGGAGTCACGAGCTTCACAAGGGACAAGGTCGGTATTTGGCTCCATCGCCGTAGATGTAGCAGCCCCCAAGGCGGTGTCTATCCACCCATCCTCGATCTGCACAGTCGGCTCCGAATTAAGGGTCGGAGCGGACTCGTGTGCGGCCTGCAGGGCACTGTCCGGCAGCAGAGCTAAATCATGCCCATCGAGACAGTGCGGCGTGCTCGGCTGTGGCTCGAATCCATCAAAGATCAAGTCTCCGCGGATGTCAGCCGTGAAGTTCAGACTTCCAAATCTGACCTGATGGCCAGGGGCGTAGCTTTCAATCTGCTCCAGATGGCCAAGCGAATTGGCCCGCAGTGCAAAGCCGCCGAATACGAAGATCTGTCCGGGGAGAAAAGTCTCACCCCGGACCGTGTCGTTGTTGATGATCGAAGGGGCCATCGGGCCTATATGCGATGGCACAGAGGAACTCTCAATGAAAGCACCAATGTAGGTGTCAAAACCGGCGGATCTCGGGTAGGGGGTCCCGAACTGTGCGTCTAGGCAGATGGTAACAGGAGACAAGGGACACGATGTTTTTACCCAGGTTCGGGCCCTCTCGATGGAGGTAAAACCCTACTCCTGCTTGATTGATATTGATGATATGGGTAGTACAAGAGTGGATCTACCACGAGATCAAGGAGGCTAAACCCTAGAAGCTAGCCTATGGTATGATTGTTGTTGTGTCTTATGGACTAAAACCCTCCGGTTTATATAGACACCGCAGAGGGCTAGGGTTACACAAAGTCGGTTACAATGGTAGGAGATCTACATATCGGTATCGCCAAGCTTGCCTTCCACGCCAAGGAAAGTCCCATTCGGACATGGGACAAAGTCTTCAATCTTGTATCTTCATAGTCTTGGAGTCCGGCCGATGATGATAGTTCGGCTATCCGGACACCCGCTAGTCCAGGACTCCCTCAATTGCCGTGGGGAAAATGGGTTTGTCTCTCGTCACACCATCTTACCCAAGGCGGCGGTGGCCTCTCTCTCTCAGCGTTGGTCAGTGATCCGGCCGCATCTCGTCCGCCGGCGGAAAGGGAGGATGTGCATCGTCTTTCCGTTCGACGGTGTTGAGGCAACACGTCCCGATATACGGTACCCGCCATTCTCTCTGACCAAGCTCGGCGCGGTAGGGCCTTCCCCACTTGCTCGCTGCTGCAGTATGGGCAGATCTCAGCGGCCGGTGCCCTCCTAGTAACATCCCGACGACCCTTAGGGACAACTTCCTCCAGCCTTGCACCACTGCCCATCTTCCCACGTTGCTGCATGTGGATCTTCTTCAGTTGTTTGCTTAAAATGTATCTTGGCCAGTGTACTTTCCATCTTGCAATCTCGTCCTCAAACCATTTTTGATAAACCACCATGTGCTATCTTTCCCATATTACATGGAATATGCTTCTTTTTTGTCGGCGTATGTGTCTTCAACTCGTGTTATTGGGCAGTAATTATTTCCTTTCTACCCCCTTTTGCAAACAGGGCTATCCATTTTCACCTCGTTGCTATTACGACCTTTTGGTGAACTGCACAAATCACTTTTTTCTTAAGAGTGTTTTGTGCAGATTCGCCGAAATGTCACACGGGCAATGTTTTTACATTTCAGTGGGACTGCAGAAAGGGGGATTGGTTTTGCTATCCTCCTCATCCAACTCCGTGCCTAATCTTCTCCAACAAGTAGTTAGTCCTAAACAGAGATCGTAGAGGTAATCGTCTTCTATTTGTGTGTGTTATGTTTCATCATCTAGTTCCACTATTATTGTAATCACACTGACTGGATATCTTTGCAAATAGGGATGGTCCGCTCGATTTTAGTGGAGCTGCCAAAATGACCGGATTGTGGTGTCCTCCATACACCTCTTTTTTGGTTACAAAGCTGGGTGAAACTAGCTGCCAAGCAATGAACATTGTGCCAAGGAAATGGAGCCATGCCTATGAACAACATCGATCAATTATATATTTTTCTTTATTTGTACACCTCCTCACAACTTTGTCTTCAGTTGTGATGTGAATATTGGCGCTGATCTGTGATCCATTGAGATGCATTAGCAGCCATGGTAGTTTCATTTGTATTTGATGGAATGTTGTAACGAGATAATCTTGAGGCAAGACACATGAATCCTAAGTTGAAACCTTTTTTTTCCTGCGGGAACCAAAGTTGAAACCTTCATAGCATCACAGTACAATTTCATTAAAATTATGCGTACATATAAACAAATCCTGAAGGATTGATAGCAATGCTAGAAACAATTCAACTTCGCTTCACTGACATGTGGGACATCCTTCATCCGGCTCCACCTGCCATGTAGCAATATTGAGTGCACAACTGCAGGGAAAGATTCACCCCGGTCGTTGCGCCGCAGTAGTAATGACTAGTGAGCAGTCAAATCACAGAGCCCCACCTTCGCCACAGTAAGTTGCTCGAACGAAGCAACCATCATTTCTCTGTTCCTTGAAATCCGCTGGTACTCCCATATTCCCAGAGTAATAAGTTGCTCGGGCGAAGCAACCGTCACTTCACCTTTCCCACAGTAAGTACTAGTACCTCATTTTTTAGTACTCTGGAAACAACCACACGCGAATATTGGTGGTAGCAGCACAACAACTGAATCAAAAATCGAAACCAACCAATGAACTGCTACCAATGGTGAGCGTTTGCAAGTACGTATCATGTACTCCGTCTGTCCATGCATATAGGGCTTAATGCGTTTTCAGAGACTAACTTTGGCCCTGTTTGGATCCATGGATTAGAGTTAGTTTGAGCTAGTTGGGGCTCAAATAGCCCTAAAGTATCCAAACATGAGGGTTAAATTGGATCAAGTTAGACTTGTTCGGTTCAACCGCCTCCCTAGGTGTTTGGAGAGGAATTCACCAGCGCAAGGCGGTTCTATAGGTGGGCAGGCGGCTTGTAAGCAAAAGTTTCTCCTCGTGCTGCGAGACACCACGCACGCATTGGCGAGGGAGAAGGCATAGTAAGCAAGCTTCTTGTCATTCTGCGAGTTGACAGGACACTTCAAAGTTATTTAGTACATACTCTCTCCAAAAAAGGGTTGACCATGTCATGGCTACCATCCCATGCTCCGTCGTTTAGTATGTGCACTATTCACATGCCATCGACGAGAAAAAATATTGCATAGTACTAGGTGCCATTGAAGTGCACGACTCACTTACTCACTGCTTATCTGATTATCTCCATTTTCTTGCATGACACGTGCACCTTGATGCTAGATGTCTCGCGTGTTGGCAAAAGGATGAACAAAGCTCACGTCAAAAAAGAATGGAAGAACATAGATTCCCGATGATCGAGAAGGAGAAAGGAACCTCTTGGTGGAGCGTCTGCACTCATAATATTTTATATTATTCAATGATATAAAATCAACCAATCATCTCCACGGTGGACTGGAAGAGTACGAAACATGGTAGCCCAGTGTAGTTACATCATACTAGTACATGGCTAACCCACGCTATCACCATATTTCTTGGCTTCCGTGCGACACCTAGCTCTAGTAATCCAGCAGCCCGTATCGTTTCTCGCTCCTCATCTATCTCAAAGTGCGGCGGGCTGGCATTTTTGCCGTCTATTGAGGCCGGTTAACTCATCACGTATTAGCGACATGCCAAGAGCATTCTAAAAAATAGTACTATACTATATTGTTATGCCAAGAAGAGGAAGCGCTTTGACCAACGGACCAAACGAGACAGGTGTGTTGTGCCGTGAGTGGGTCCAGTTTCTCATTTTGAACTCGTTTAGAACACTTGGTTTTGACTATTGAATAAGATTTTATATAGGGCCTAATGTATTCTTCGAGGATGTCTTTGACTACTGATAAGATTTTATATAATTTGAAAATTATATAATTTGAATATCCTTTCACGTTCCATTTTCAAAAAAAGATCCTTTGACGTACGAATTTGACTGTATGCTTTGAGCAACTTGCATGTCCTATACTACTCCTGTTTGGATACTCTAACTTAGCTAGAGGTCAGACTAACTCATGACTAACCCTAAACTACTGTAGCCAAAGAGGTTAGGCTAACTCATCGAAGTGCACGACTCACTTACGCACTGCTTATCTGATTATCTCCATTTTCTTGCATGACACGTGCACCTTGATGCTAGATGTCTCGCGTGTTGGCAAAAGGATGAACAAAGCTCACGTAAAAAAAAGAGTTGAAGAACATAGATTCCCGACGACTGAGAAGGAGCAAGGAACCTTGCGGTGTAGTGTCTGCAAGGAACCTTTCACGTTTTCCCCTGTTTTTTGCCGCCTGCCCACCTATAAACAAATAAAGAACATGAACTTTTTGCTAACGATTAGAGACGATACATCAGGATGCTATGTTGAAGATGTTTTATAGTTTATATTGATAACAACGCAACAAGCCACGCATGCATCGGACGCATGCAGCCACGCATGTACACATGCCAACGCACTAACTCCATCCAATCCAACTCATGCACATATGCGCACAACATGGAGCACACAACGCACATACACAACACATGCATGCACACACACTCGGCCGCAGAATACACGTGAATAACACATGCATGCACACACACTCGGCTCCATGGAGGCATGCGCCATCTACAGCTGTCAGGACCCCGACTCAATGCCACATCGATCTAGCATGTAACACCTCATATCACTTTGCGGCCTCACGCACGGTACTCCCACGGGTGTCGCCTTAACTTTGCCCGGGACCGTTTGCGTCTTTTGGCACACGTATATGATAGTGTCGCTAGCATCCATATGATAAGGAGCCCGGGCTGACATGGCTAGTCGTAAACCCAAAGTGGCACAAACTTACAGGGACAGGCATCCATGACCCAACATCGAACGTGTCGGTCATCAGCGAGTGAATCCAGGCTGTAGCACTGGGCTAGCAGGACTCCGGTGAACCGGGCTGTAGCGGGCTAACAGGACTCCGGTATTCATCGCGTGACATTTCCCCGAAGGGACAGACACAGGAACGAAGAAGGACACATGCCGGCCAGCCTAAGTGTTCCGGAGCAGTAGCAAGCTACCATGGCTCGGTGGAAACACTAGGAGACATTTCCCGGTAAGAGAGGCTACTAAGATAAACAACTAGATAGTCAGATCCCACACATACCAAGCATTTCAATAACATACACACAATATGCTCGATATGTGCAATACAACATGGCATCACAAAATGACTCTACGACTCAAGTAGTTATTCAATAGGCTCCGAGGAGCGAGATATTACAAACATGGGTCTCATGACCCAACATTCAGAGCATACAAGTCAAAGCACATGCGGAAGCTATCATGTCTGAGTACAGACAACTATAAATGAAAAAGGCTGAGAAGCCTGACTATCTACCAGATCCTGCCGAGGGCACAAGATCGTAGCTGAGGTAACAAGCTAAACGTCGAAGTCCACGTGGAACTACTAGTGAGACTGAAGTCTCTCTGCAAAAACATAAATTAAGCAACGTGAGTACAAATGTACCCAGCAAGACTTACATCAGATCTATCTACATATGCATCATTATCAACAAAGGGGGTGGTGGAGTTTAACTGCAGCAAGCCAGCTTTGACTCGGTGGCTAACCTGAACTACGACTGCAAGTAACTCTTTTGAGGTGGCGCACACGAGTCCACATATTCACCATATCAATACACCACTATGGATCCGCTCCCGTCTCCCTACGAGAACGCCATCCATAGCACTCACGCTTATCTTGCGTATTTTAGAGTATCCACTTTCACTTGTCTATGAACTATGCAAGGGGTCCAAGTTTCCATATCCGAGGAATCCGGCTATTCGAATAGATAATGATAACCCTGCAGGGGTGTACTTCTTCACACACGCTCTCGCCACTTACCGCCCTGTACACGTCATGTACCTCGGCAACCTTCAAGCGGAAGCCGGGCGAGGGAGTCGGCCACGACCTGACTAACCGAACAAGTCTCTAGTCCAGGTTTATCGCCTATTCGGGTTCCATCCGCAAGGAGATCCGGCCGGGGTGTCGCTTACGGCCCCAAACGATGTGTGCAGGGTTCCCAAGCCCACCATCCGGGTGCCACTTGGTACACCGTGCCACTGTGCCTAGTCTGTCCCAAGCCCACCTGTACCGGGTGCCACTTGGTAGACTACTAACACTACCTACAAACACCAGAAACTAGTTGCAACTCCTGGACAGAGATCATGTTGATTAATAAGTCGAGAGGGGTCGAGTTACCGGAACCCAATGTGTGGTAGTAACTGGTCATGGATCACAAACACAGAACTCAGTTCCTGAGGACGGCTGCAATGAGACAACCCACCATGTACTCCTACATGGCCTCTCACCGCTACCTTTACCAAATCGTGTTCACACACTTAGCTCACACACAGTAGGACATGTTCACACGCCTCTGATTCATCCCCGATGAATCAGACCTGACTCAACTCTAAGCAGTAGCAGGCATGACAAACAAGCATGAATGAGTAGGCACAACAGGGCTCAAACAACTCCTACTCATGCTAGTGGGTTTCATCTATTTACTGTGGAATGACAGGTCATGCAAAGGATAAAGGGGTTCAGCTACCGCAGCAAATAACAGTTGAATCGTTGTTGTCCTAATGCAGTAAAAGAGAGCAGGAGCGAGAGAGTGGGATTGTATCGGAATGAACAAGGGGGTTTTGCTTGCCTGGCACTTCTGAAGATAACATTGAGTCTTCATCAGTGTCAACGATCACATCGTCGGTACAACGTCTACCGAGGGGGAACAACACCGGCAAACACAGAAGAAACACGATCAATGCAATGCACAATATGATGCATGCTATGACATGGCAATATGATGGTGTTTTGAGCTAATGCAACTAGCAACAGATTAAATGAAGTTGGTTTGAATACAAGATTCAAATTCAAACTCCATATGTGATTATTCAAATGCCATTTAATTGATTTGTGCTAAACAGCAGCTATAATTGTTCTAACATGCATGAAAATGGTACAGATGGATTCCTTGAATTTTTCTGATAATTTTTCATATATAAATTATTTAATTTGGAGTTACGGTTAATTTTCTATGATTTATTGAAGTTTTAGCTATTTCTGGAATTTCCTGATTATTATAAAATAAACTAAATTCCAGAAAAGGAATATTGCGTCAGCATGACCTCACCCTGACGTCATCAGGTCAACAGGGCGGGTCCAGGTCAAACCTGACGTGTGGGGTCCACACGTCAGTGACACGGGTTAAACAGGGGGGTTTAGTTTAGTTTAATTAAAGATTAGGGCACTAGGGCCCACATGTCAGTGTCAGCAGGGGGTAATTAGTTTAACTAATTCGATTAGTGCTAATCCTAATTAGCTAACAGGGCTGGGCCCACCTGTCATGGACACAGGGGGGGTCCCGCCGTGGTCAAAGTGGGTCAAACCCACCGGCGACATGACACCGGCGAGGCCCGAGACGGCGGCGCGATCCGGAAACGCGCTACAGGGCACGGGCGAGGCCGTGCTTGGGCTCGTTGGAGAGCCCTTGCTCCCGCGCGTCGAACGGTGGTGGTGGCCGTGCCTGTGGTGGCCGGTACCGACGACGGCGAGCTCGTGAGCGGCGGCCGGAGTTCGGGTGCGGTCGGGATCGGCGCTGCTGCTCGCAAGCGAGGGAGCTGAGGCGCTGGAGGGGCTCTACGGGTCGCGGCAAGCACAACGGGTGCACGCCCGTGACCAAATGGTCACCGGGGCTTCGCCGGCGACGAGCCCGTGCGGCGGAGCGTCTCGGCTCCGGTAGAGGGGCGGCTAGAGCTCGAAATCGGACATGGGGTTAGGGGGAAACGAAGCAGGGGCTCACGGGGATCATGCAGGGAGGGTCAGCGAGCTCGGGGAAGCACGAACGGCGGCGAATCGACGGCGACCATCGGCGGCGGTCGAGGACGAAGACGATGGCGTGGAGGCGATGCAGAGCTTCCCGAGGGGCTTGGCTTGGTGGGGAGGAAGAGGGGGTCGAGGCGGAGCTCCTGAGCTCAGCGGAGGGGCGAGGGGTGGCCGGTGGCTATGGATGCGACGGCGGCGCCCTCCGGTGGCTCTCGGTGGTGCTCCAAATCGAGGGAGGGAGAGAGCTAGAGCGAGCAGGGAGGAAGGATAGCGGTCGAGGACGACTCCGTGGCGTTGCTAGAGGGCTCGGGGAGGAAGCAGGAGGTGGCCAGGGGAAGCAGGAGGTGGAGCCTGCGTGCGCGGCGCCTTCTCACGGCGACAGCAGCAGCTTTGGGGCGAGGGGAGGAAGACGACAGAGAGGAGGAGGTGGGCTGGGCCGCTGGAGGAGCTGGGCCGGCTGGGCTGCCAGGTGAGCAACAGGTAGGTTTTCTGCTCTTTTTTAATTTTTCTTCTATTTGTTTTATTTAATTTCGTTTTGCCACTGTTTTGAATTTAAAATAATTCAAACAATGCCAAAAACTCCTCTGAATATTTTTATTTTGCTAGATGGACTTTTTCCAAAAGCTCATAAAATATTTCAGGGGTATTTGAAATATATTCTAATTATATGAATATAATTCAAATTCAAATAGCTAATGATTTAAATTCAAAGTCCCAAAAATAAATCCTTAAAAATGTTCAATATTTTGGTTGGGACCAGAACCCTTGCCAAAAATTATCAAACATTTAAGAAGAGCATTTTGGAACAATGAATGAGATTTTTAGGGTTTTTGCCCTTCTTTTATTTAGGGTTTTGAGGCTTCCAATTTCCCTCAGTTCAAGTTTCAAAAATTTAAACATGATGCACAGATGGAAGCAAGCATAGGTCAGGCCAGAACTAGGGATGTGACAACTCACCCCCACTAAACAGGAATCTCGTCTCGAGATTCAAGCGTAGGGTAAGATGAAGGGGAAACGCAAACTAGTATAATCTTCACGATCCAGGTTGCACTTCAGATGAACGTTGATTCGATCACCATCATTGTCTCGAAGTCTTGCTCTGAGAACTCCAACTAACATGACAACGAGAGGAAAGGAAAACCCTAAAAGAATTGTTCTTCTCGAAGGTCGAACAACTCAGGATTAACCCACGGAATGAGACATAGCAACATCTCTCGAGCTGAGAGACGAAGCACACATCCATAGGAATGGAGTGAAGCAGATGACGGAGGTTCACTAGGTAGACAACAATTCCACACTTAAAAAGGTGGTAAACGATTGTCAACGTAGCGAGGAGTTGAGTTGCCATGATACCACGACGAAACATCCTGGAGGAGGGTGATTCGTAGATTATTACCTTAAGTGGCAAAAAGAATTACCTTTGATATAGAGATCATTGAGACTCTCTATATCAGCCTAAGGCAAATCACAGCAATCGATTGGCGGGGGTCGGTAGAATGGCATACTCGGACTTGGATGATGTGGATTACCTTGTTGAAGACAACGTAATGGATGAATTTGCTTACCACCGGAAATGGAAGAGACTCATGGTAGAATGGCACATTGGCGGTGCAAGCTGGGAACAAAATGCAAATGCTGGGAATGATTCTGGTAACTGGGGAAGGACCCAACAATAGAGAGTGAATCCACTGTTTGAGAAGGTATAGCATAACCGAGGAAGTTGAGAGCAAACCTAGTTAGTGCCAATTGTAACACCTAACGCTTGTGCGTGCTCTCAAGAACTTGAGCATTTCCATAATCATCAAGATTTTACCAATATCCGTGTCAAGGATCCTGGCAACACAACTTGCTACCATGATGAATGATGATGGATGATGCAGATGCAAAGAAAGATAACACTTTCTCAGATTTCACCCTTGGCGGGGCCAAGGAAATAAAATCTGGATGATCGACCGAGAGACATTTAGCACTCCGCTTCTAATGTTCTCCTTGATGTGCTAGCGTATCCCATTCATTGAAATGGTTTGGTAACTAGACATCAAGTAAAAGGTCGGACTTCGGGAACACAAAAATCATAAGGCACAACTAGGGAGTAAATCCTACGAAGTCCTTATGGGAAGGTGGCCAACTTCTTCAATCAAGATACTACAATAATAGGTCTTCCGGCTGGGTGTGTTGGCCACGACATCCACTTACCAGTTATCGAGGGACCAATATTATAGTTCTTGGGAAAATGTTCCAACCATCATATCTGCCTGAGATTCAGATCTGGTTGGTGTCAGGATATTCCAGACTCATCGAGTCTAGGAAGAAAAACGAAAGTTTGCAACACAAATCGACGAGATGACGTTGCGAGATTCTCGGGAAATGAACTACATAGCAAGCTCCAAAACATGAGCTGGTTCTGCTACGCACGTGTGAACATGCTGTTCCAGGCAAACATGATCACATGGTAGTCTTACAATAAAACACTACCGAGTTCAGGTTGGGAACCATCATCGAGGATATCGAAGTTCTTTCATAAGTCCGGATTAGCTCTTATGAAGATACTCCTTCTCCTTGAACAAATCAGTCAGTGGCTTGGTGTGCTAGGGATACATATGGAATGAAGATGATCAGTCTATCAGACCATAGAATACTTCGCACATGCATGACTGACTTGCGATGATTCCAGAGGAAGCAAAACTAACTTTCTCAATTTCATGGCGGCAACTTTCACCAAATGCACGTGTATAAGAGAAAATCACTCCTTTCATCAAACAAATACTTCATGAGCTAGCATGAAGAAAATGCTTTCAAAAGTTTCCAACACTAGCTTAATGTTTTAACCAAATTATGGAGAAGACAAGGATGTTGTCGATGGGCTCAACAACAATTCATCCAGATTCCCATGGAGATGGAATTCCATAACTATGTGAACAAGGTGATAGTATTGGTCAGACCAAAAGATATAATGGTGTATGCTCGAGGAAAACCACGAGTAAGACAACATTACGAATATCGTTGGTTCTGATTTGATTTGACGATAGCTCATACTCAAATCAACGATTGATAAGACAATAGGTCCAGCAACTGATCACAGGGACCAATCGATGAAGATATCATCTTTCTCCAACACACACTACACAAGAATATCCCTTTGGAACGAACTAAGTCAGGCAAGCTTTTATCTTCCAACTCTCCAAGTTGTTGTTTAGCTTATCCAACTAGCTCAGGGGTATCCAACACGAATTCTTGGAGAGAGGGGTGGTTTACAGGATAAACCACTTGATCACGAGCTCAACATAACAGTCAGGTGACAACCTGGTGATACTTTCGAGAAGATATTCGAAAATCACGAACCACCGATATGTTACTAAGCTCGAGAACAATCTCGCTTTTGAGGCAAGACGATATGATCAAATGAGTGAGGACTTGACAAGATCCTAACTCATCAATCGAAGGGTGCACCGAAATAAGGACTAGGTAGCACGATCAGTCTTAGAAGGATGATTCAAAAACCAACACGCTAAGAATGAAGTTATTGGCCTTTAACTACCAAGCAACAAGGTTGCTAGGAGTATTGATTTCACACATCACAATTCATTTGTCGGTATTCCGGTTGCATCAACACGAAGACCGAGGAATGACTAATGATGGTGAGAAGTATCACTACGTCAAAATTCATGAGAGTTGGTGCAGTTCTCATGACAATTCTGACATAAAGGGGGTAATACTCCAAGGTAGAATAGAACCAAAAGCTGGATTGGCATTTGATCTGCGGAATACAACTGCTTGGACCCAATCCTAGATATGGATGAGGTACTGGAGTTTGTTTCTCCAAGTCATTCAGGACAGAATGGCTTGACGGACCACAAGAGTAATAAGCATTGATAACACGAATGCACAATTACTCCTGACTATCAATTGATAGACGAGGGCCAGAAAACAACTAAAGAGGGACAACTCAAAGGAACATATGATTTTCTGAGTTGTGGTTGCATGGGCTAGCATGTCGAACGAATTCAACATATTTCTTCCGGATAACCCATGCAGAAAGGTAGAACTGGCAGAGTCACAATATAGAATCGAGAACCCATCGAGAGCACTCTGATTGTGATCTTTCGATCAGCGAGGAACATCTGCCATAAGCGGTTCATAGTATTTGGAAGAAGGAGATACCACGGACCTCGAGGACTATCGCAAGGTTACTAATATCCTAAAGGAACGAGCAGAAACTATCAACATGAAGCAAGTAGGGTAAATCTCGGGTTCAAAACCCAGAAGTAGAATACCTACTACTAAGTGGCATCACGGGATGCTTTCGAGAATAAAGGCCAGAATCATCACACTGGGACACAAATCATGGCTAAATTACTAGATGATCCCCTAGGACACCTAGGGTCATAATAATAATTCCAACATATATGTCGAGGCAATAAAGTACCTCAACTCACTAATTAGTGTGATTGAGCTGGCATAAAGGAACATCGAAACCAGAGGGAAGGATTTTGCAAATGCATCAGACTGTTTAGAAACCTGGGATGACTCGGACAGCATAACGGTTGTAAATGCTCAAAAAAGATTTGAGACATTCACAAAAATGGTGGCATAACCACTCAGAAGCACAATATCGAGGTTTTCGAGATTATCAGAGACATACCGAAGTAGTAGGAACTGGACTGAGGCTTAAATCCAACAATCTTATAAGTCTACGGATTAGTAACACGTCATCCTGATAGATAGATGAGAAGACCTAGTTCCTTAACCCCGTAGGAAAGATAAGATGACTCAGATCAGAAGGCATAAGGTATAAGGAGTAAAAAGAGCCTTACGTTCCATCCCACAATCAATTCCCTTATATAACTAAAGAATTTCTAGACTCAACTTCGACCAGTTTGGCTTGGTAATCCTACAGGCAGTCAAGCTCTGATACCAACGCTGTCAGGACCCCGACTCAATGCCACATCGATCTAGCATGTAACACCTCATATCACTTTGCGGCCTCACGCACGGTATTCCCACGGGTGTCGCCTTACCTTTGCCCGGGACCGTTTGCGCCTTTTGGCACACGTATATGATAGTGTCGCTAGCATCCATATGATAAGGAGCCCGGGCTGACATGGCTAGTCGTAAACCCAAAGTGGCACAAACTTACAGGGACAGGCATCCATGACCCAGCATCGAACGTGTCGGTCATCAGCGAGTGAATCCAGGCTGTAGCACTGGGCTAGCAGGACTCCGGTGAACCGGGCTGTAGCGGGCTAACAGGACTCCGGTATTCATCGCGTGACATTTCCCCGAAGGGACAGACACAGGAACGAAGAAGGACACATGCCGGCCAGCCTAAGTGTTCCGGAGCAGTAGCAAGCTACCATGGCTCGGTGGAAACACTAGGAGACATTTCCCGGTAAGAGAGGCTACTAAGGATAAACAACTAGATAGTCAGATCCCACACATACCAAGCATTTCAATAACATACACACAATATGCTCGATATGTGCAATACAACATGGCATCACAAAATGACTCTACGACTCAAGTAGTTTATTCAATAGGCTCCGAGGAGCGAGATATTACAAACATGGGTCTCATGACCCAACAATCAGAGCATACAAGTCAAAGCACATGCGGAAGCTAACATGTCTGAGTACAGACAACTATAAATGAAAAAGGCTGAGAAGCCTGACTATCTACCAGATCCTGCCGAGGGCACAAGATCGTAGCTGAGGTAACAAGCTAAACGTCGAAGTCCACGTGGAACTACTAGTGAGACTGAAGTCTCTCTGCAAAAACATAAATTAAGCAACGTGAGTACAAATGTACCCAGCAAGACTTACATCAGATCTATCTACATATGCATCATTATCAACAAAGGGGGTGGTGGAGTTTAACTGCAGCAAGCCAGCTTTGACTCGGTGGCTAACCTGAACTACGACTGCAAGTAACTCTTTTGAGGTGGCGCACACGAGTCCACATATTCACCATATCAATACACCACTATGGATCCGCTCCCGTCTCCCTACGAGAACGCCATCCATAGCACTCACGCTTATCTTGCGTATTTTAGAGTATCCACTTTCACTTGTCTATGAACTATGCAAGGGGTCCAAGTTTCCATATCCGAGGAATCCGGCTATTCGAATAGATAATGATAACCCTGCAGGGGTGTACTTCTTCACACACGCTCTCGCCACTTACCGCCCTGTACACGTCATGTACCTCGGCAACCTTCAAGCGGAAGCCGGGCGAGGGAGTCGGCCACGACCTGACTAACCGAACAAGTCTCTAGTCCAGGTTTATCGCCTATTCGGGTTCCATCCGCAAGGAGATCCGGCCGGGGTGTCGCTTACGGCCCCAAACGATGTGTGCAGGGTTCCCAAGCCCACCAACCGGGTGCCACTTGGTACACCGTGCCACTGTGCCTAGTCTGTCCCAAGCCCACCTGTACCGGGTGCCACTTGGTAGACTACTAACACTACCTACAAACACCAGAAACTAGTTGCAACTCCTGGACAGAGATCATGTTGATTAATAAGTCGAGAGGGGTCGAGTTACCAGAACCCAATGTGTGGTAGTAACTGGTCATGGATCACAAACACAGAACTCAGATCCTGAGGACGGCTGCAATGAGACAACCCACCATGTACTCCTACATGGCCTCTCACCGCTACCTTTACCAAGTCGTGTTCACACACTTAGCTCACACACAGTAGGACATGTTCACACGCCTCTGATTCATCCCCGATGAATCAGACCTGACTCAACTCTAAGCAGTAGCAGGCATGACAAACAAGCATGAATGAGTAGGCACAACAGGGCTCAAACAACTCCTACTCATGCTAGTGGGTTTCATCTATTTACTGTGGAATGACAGGTCATGCAAAGGATAAAGGGGTTCAGCTACCGCAGCAAATAACAGTTGAATCGCTGTTGTCCTAATGCAGTAAAAGAGAGCAGGAGCGAGAGAGTGGGATTGTATCGGAATGAACAAGGGGGTTTTGCTTGCCTGGCACTTCTGAAGATAACATTGAGTCTTCATCAGTGTCAACGATCACATCGTCGGTACAACGTCTACCGAGGGGGAACAACACCGGCAAACACAGAAGAAACACGATCAATGCAATGCACAATATGATGCATGCTATGACATGGCAATATGAATGTGTTTTGAGCTAATGCAACTAGCAATAGATTAAATGAAGTTGGTTTGAATACAAGATTCAAATTCAAACTCCATATGTGATTATTTAAATGCCATTTAATTGATTTGTGCTAAACAGCAGCTATAAATTGTTCTAACATGCATGAAAATGGTACAGATGGATTCCTTGAATTTTTCTGATAATTTTTCATATATAAAACATTTAATTTGGAGTTACGGTTAATTTTCTATGATTTATTGAAGTTTTAGCTATTTCTGGAATTTCCTGATTATTATAAAATAAACTAAATTCCAGAAAAGGAATATTGCGTCAGCATGACCTCACCCTGACGTCATCAGGTCAACAGGGCGGGTCCAGGTCAAACCTGACGTGTGGGGTCCACACGTCAGTGACACGGGTTAAACAGGGGGTTTAGTTTAGTTTAATTAAAGATTAGGGCACTAGGGCCCACATGTCAGTGTCAGCAGGGGGTAATTAGTTTAACTAATTCGATTAGTGCTAATCCTAATTAGCTAACAGGGCTGGGCCCACCTGTCATGGACACAGGGGGGGTCCCGCCGTGGTCAAAGTGGGTCAAACCCACCGGCGACATGACACCGGCGAGGCCCGAGACGGCGGCGCGATCCGGAAACGCGCTACAGGGCACGGGCGAGGCCGTGCTTGGGCTCGTTGGAGAGCCCTTGCTCCCGCGCGTCGAACGGTGGTGGTGGCCGTGCCTGTGGTGGCCGGTACCGACGACGGCGAGCTCGTGAGCGGCGGCCGGAGTTCGGGTGCGGTCGGGTTCGGCGCTGCTGCTCGCAAGCGAGGGAGCTGAGGCGCTGGAGGGGCTCTACGGTTCGCGGCAAGCACAACGGGTGCACGCCCGTGACCAAATGGTCACCGGGGCTTCGCCGGCGACGAGCCCGTGCGGCGGAGCGTCTCGGCTCCGGTAGAGGGGCGGCTAGAGCTCGAAATCGGACATGGGGTTAGGGGGAAACGAAGCAGGGGCTCACGGGGATCATGCAGGGAGGGTCAGCGAGCTCGGGGAAGCACGAACGGCGGCGAATCGACGGCGACCATCGGCGGCGGTCGAGGACGAAGACGATGGCGTGGAGGCGATGCAGAGCTTCCCGAGGGGCTTGGCTTGGTGGGGAGGAAGAGGGGGTCGAGGCGGAGCTCCTGAGCTCAGCGGAGGGGCGAGGGGTGGCCGGTGGCTATGGATGCGACGGCGGCGCCCTCCGGTGGCTCTCGGTGGTGCTCCAAATCGAGGGAGGGAGAGAGCTAGAGCGAGCAGGGAGGAAGGATAGCGGTCGAGGACGACTCCGTGGCGTTGCTAGAGGGCTCGGGGAGGAAGCAGGAGGTGGCCAGGGGAAGCAGGAGGTGGAGCCTGCGTGCGCGGCGCCTTCTCACGGCGACAGCAGCAGCTTTGGGGCGAGGGGAGGAAGACGACAGAGAGGAGGAGGTGGGCTGGGCCGCTGGAGGAGCTGGGCCGGCTGGGCTGCCAGGTGAGCAACAGGTAGGTTTTCTGCTCTTTTTTAATTTTTCTTCTATTTGTTTTATTTAATTTCGTTTTGCCACTGTTTTGAATTTAAAATAATTCAAACAATGCCAAAAACTCCTCTGAATATTTTTATTTTGCTAGATGGACTTTTTCCAAAAGCTCATAAAATATTTCAGGGGTATTTGAAAATATATTCTAATTATATGAATATAATTCAAATTCAAATAACTAATGATTTAAATTCAAAGTCCCAAAAATAAATCCTTAAAAATGTTCAATATTTTGGTTGGGACCAGAACCCTTGCCAAAAATTATCAAACATTTAAGAAGAGCATTTTGGAACAATGAATGAGCTTTTTAGGGTTTTTGCCCTTCTTTTATTTAGGGTTTTGAGGCTTCCAATTTCCCTCAGTTCAAGTTTCAAAAATTTAAACATGATGCACAGATGGAAGCAAGCATAGGTCAGGCCAGAACTAGGGATGTGACAACAGCGACGTCCGGTTCGTCGTGCTACGGCGAAGCTCGCACGCAACGATTCCTACGCATCTCTTTCAGCACCTCTTCACCATCGTTGCTCAATGACCAGTCGGAGACGAAGACGACCGCAGCCTCGGCCTTAGAGCTAGCACCGATGGAAAAACACGCACGCTGCACGCACACGAGCACGTATGGAGTGCCCATGACATGGTGTGTCCCCAGTCGCCTCTACTCCTTCTGCGCATGTTGTCTATCAAGGTAGTTGCATGCCTAATGATGATGTGGGTGAGATCTTCTAGGACTCAGATGATGATGAGGAAAATTATGAGACTACCCAAAGTGGGAGTAACATAGGTAGTAACATCACAAATGTCTAGATAAAGTAGATGATGTGGCAAGCAATAAATGAAGAAAGAGAGGAAAGTAGTAACATCACACATATCAAGGCAAGATGTGTCTATAGCCTAATAAATGAAGGGTTGCATGTTACCACAGATATGTTACTATAGAGGTAGTAACATAGACTAGTAACATGAGCATGTTACTAGTCTATGTTACTACCCATTGTGGCTAGTCTGAGGGGGGTGTCTCCAACAGTGTTCCTTGGCTTGCACCTCTTGCATCAGGATGGTCGAGCTTGGAGTCATTAATCTGGTACACGTGGCATCTCAGATCTGGACATAAGGTGATGTACACCGTCAAGGTCCACGGTCAAGGGGGTGCTAAGTGCTAAGTGCTTAAATGTGCTTAGATGAGGTGCTAAGTGCATTAAATGGCTTAGCAACTCAAGTCTCCAATGCATAGGTGCTTAGTTTGTTGTTGCTAAGCTTGCTTCATTTAATTAGCTATAGACTCAAAACTGTTTTCCACCATTTCTTCCTGCGGTCACCAAACTAGTCTCTCTCTTCTTAATTAACTTGCCACATCATATTTTATGCCTACGTGGTAGGCTTAGCAGCTATACATGGTGGAGCACTGGGAGAGGCCAAGGATGGTCATAGTGGGTAGTAACTTATACTATAACATATTACTATGTTACTCTAAACATTTCTATAAACCGGAAAGGAGGGAGTAGTAACATAGACTAGTGTCATATGCATGAAACTACTAGTGAGTATGGGAGCACATGATATTTCCCTGTCCGGACCGATCCCAAGTTGGCTTCTCACCTTCTTGGCCCAACAAAACCCCTCCCCCCTCCCGCGCGCGCTTCCCGCCCGGCGCCAGCTGAGCCGCCGCTCCACATTGATGGCAAGTTAGGGCGATGTGACCTGTTACGGCTTTCGCCGTTGAAGCGGCACGCTGATCGAGGGCACCGCCCGCTGCATGCCCGACATTTCAGACTACACAGTGGAGAGTAACTTTAGAGCAAGTACTACAATTAGATGACATAAGCAGGCTATAAGGATTTAAATGTAGTATTTGTGCTTAGTTGAAGGAGAGAGAAGAGGAGAGAGAAGAGAACCGGGTTGTAAAGTTGTAGCCGGTTGTAGCAGGAGCCCCAACATACTTTGTGAGATAAAAGGTGGGCCATTATTAATGATATAGTATTATACTAAAGAGACTAACTATTGTATTAGCAGGCTATTAGGTTGGTTCTAGATGATGTGTCAACTTCATATAGCTAGATGTTGGCTATACTATTAACCATGCTCTAAGTGTGGTGTGAGTGGGACTAAAGTTTAGTCCCATACTGCTAGGTGGGTGTGAGTTGCACCACTTTATAATGTGATCTATTCTAGCATTTGCATGAGCATGATAATAGGAAACCTACACGCGCGCTCTTCAGGAATGAGCCTGTCTAAGGACAAAAGCTATCCATGTGGTCTATATTTTTGTTGGTTGGAAAATTTATTTTAAGTCATTAATTAATAATTAATGGACGCCTTAATTACTCAGTTTTTTTAGACAAACATTGGTGGGGCTATTATTGACTTGGACGTGGGGTTTGGGGGCCAAAGGCCTACTATTATACTCGGTCTTACTCGCACGACCGACCTGACATGCTCTACCCTAGCCGCCGATGTATCATATGGTTTCGCACCGTTCCCGATCTTAGCGCCGCCACGCAATTCTTTTCGAGCCCCTCTTCCAGTGTGCACCACGAGAAGGGACAACAGTCCTCCGAACCCCGCCTTTCGTGATCCTATACAGAAGAGGGGCGATCAGGTTTTTGGGGAGCACACTCCTGTGACTGCTGCCAGCGACGACTTCCTCAACAACAGCCTTCTTCCCCGACCTCGGTAACCTCTTCATCAATGACATGAGTGACAACATCAACCACATCGATTCTGCTCCCGCTGTACAGTATGTGATTCCGTCCTCCTGGTTTAGTCCGCATCATTACTTTGATCTTTGCAATTATCGTCATGATCTATTTACTGTTGATTCAAATTAAATCTCATAGTAAATTGCTCATATATTCAACAATCCAATCCAAAAACCTGATTATAGGCAATTTACTCCGAGTGGTTTTGTTGCGCTTTTCAAGCTGCCTGCTATTAAGGGGGTGCAATATAAAAGGTGGCGCACAAGAGCAGTATATTGGTTTCAGATCATGTATTTCTATTACTCCACTAAGGGTAAGCTTGAGGGCGATCTTAATCCTACACATCAGGAAACTTTTGAGAACATGGATACCCTCTTCAAAGCCGCCCTGCTGAGTGTTCTTGACGATTCCATTGTGGATTCATATATGTCGTTTGACAGTGGCAAAGACATGTGGGCTGCGCTCGAGGCCACGTTTGGGGCTTCGGGCGCTGGCAACGAGTTGTACGTCATGGAGCAATTTTGAGACTACAAGATGACTGATGAGCGCTCTGTTGTTCAGCAGACTCATGAGATACAGTCACTCTCTAAGGAACTTGAGTACTTTAAGTGTGTGTTGCCAGACAAATTTGTTGCTGTGACTATCATTGCCAAGCTTCCACCTTTGTGGAACGATTTTGCTACTTCTCTAAAAAAAATAGACATGAGTTTTCTGTTTTGGATCTCATTAGCACTCTTGATTTTGAAGAGAAGGCGAGAGCAAAAGACACATGTGCTCGGGTCTCTAAGGGAGCTTGTAGTGCCCACATGGTACACGAGAAGAACTTTAATAATATCTTAGATAAATCTCCATCCAAAATTAAGAACATGGACAAGCCATTTAGCCAAAGCATGTTGTTACCCACACGAGAGAAAAGATAATAATATCTTAGCAGGCAACTTGTGCAACTGAACAACATATCACTACTGTAGGATGCTGCTAATGCGACACTATGATTAGAGACCCTTCGACAAAACTGTGTGCGATGCAATAATCACAAACGGTGGTGTGAAAAAAAACCCAAAAAAGGTGGAAAACGTTTGCGATGGCAGAGACATCAAACACGGTTCAGATATTAGTTACGTGTGCGATGCTGGGCATACGGTTGATCCAGCAGAACTGTTTGCGATGAGGAAGAACAATAGAAATGGGCAACCATATCAATGTGTGTGCGATATACGGCATACAGTTCCCTCCAATGAACTGTGTGCTATTAGGGAATGCAACAGAAATGGTCAGCCAGATCAAGCTGTGTGTGATATACGACATACCGTTCACTCGGACAAACTGTTTTCAATTAGGCAATAGAACGGAAATGGTTCATCTTAACAAGATGTGTGTGACATGCGGCATTTGCGATCAACCAAAAGAACACAAACGATTCGTGTAAACTAGATGTGTGTGATACGGAGCAAACAACCACTCGGATGAACTGTTTGCGATGAGAAATTATAACACAGACGTTACTATAGTAAGTTCATGTGTGATTCTGTTCGTACAAAAAACTTTGAAAATGCAAACTAGTTGCTTGCGGTGGCTAGGAGTATCGCACACGATGCGTCTGCGAGTAGTCGTGTGCGATGATTAGTAAGTTACACATAATGAACGGCCGCAAGGGTGATATGCTGATCATGGAGTCTAAGAAGACCGTCGTCGGAAGGCCGCCAGCTCAGCTTTTTAGCCTGTAGTTTATTATAATTGTATGCATAAGTAGGTCATGAGTGTTTTGTGCCTTGCCGCATGTGGCATTTTAAATTATCCCGAATATGTAAGACAATTATTAACCGTTGCCATTGTAAATTTGCCTCAACGGTGAGCAGAGCATGCGCAGGGACGCCATGGACTAGCAAAAAAAAAGCAGGGATGCCACGGCGAGCAAACACGTGGTAAACCTTCTGGCACCCCGTGGGAGACACGACGGCGCATCCATAGGACACGATGGTGATATCATGACCGTGTGTGATAGTGGGCACACACGTACACGTACATCCGAGAATAAGGGCCCACATTTCGGGCTTCCGATGCATGGCATACGGTCGATCCAAAAGAACTATTTGCGATGAGATAGAACAACCAAAACGGGGCTTTGTGGGCCCAGAACCATCAGTAAATTTTGACTTTGTTTCTCATGACATTGCAGATTACAACACAATAAGTAATTGCAAATCTGTTCACATAGATCAAACTAATATGTATTCACACCGATCAAACTAATATGTGTTCACACTTAGCACCGGGCTATAAAAACTACCCACTTGAAAATTACTTCATAGTTCTTTTCCTCATCACCCACAAAACTTGTCGTGGATTCGTCACGGCAGATGTCCTTAGTGTTAGGACTTAGTCGCGAGGCCAACGCATCTATGCGGTATCTTGAGAGGGGTTGATCGGGACGAGAGACGGAACACACAAGACAAGGATTTAGACAGCTTCGGGCCCCGGGAAACATCATCCGGTAATAGCCCTACATGCTATCTGTGGCTAGATCTCATTATGCTCATCAGGGAGACGCCGCATAAGCCGGCTCCCTTTTAGTTGTGTCTAGCCCTAGAGATCATTGTTTCTTCTTGCCTGCCCCTCTTTTGGGGAGCCCTGCCCCTCCTTATATAAGTTAGAGGGGCGGGTTACATGTGGAGTCCTAGTAGGACTTGGACTAGTCTATCTTCTCTTACAAGTTGATTACAAGTCCGGGTCTTGCTTCCTTGTAAAGGAAATATTCGTCATCCCTTTCCTCTTAATTCGGCCCATCATAACGTGAGCCGGCCTTCTAGGCTTTGGGCCTTGTTGTCCATCTGACCCACCCACGGGGTTACTAATGAGTTGCCAAGATCGGGCAGGTTATCTGTGAATCGCCAAGCTCCGGGCGGGTCACCAGTGAGTCGCCAATTGCGGCCGCGTCATACCGTGGGGTATATCCCCGACATTAGCCCCCAGTTTAATTTGGATTTGTCCATGTTAAACTGATCCTGTAAAATAAACACAAGAACAAACTTGATAGGTTGTGCACCGGGTTAAATATTTTTCTGAACCGGCACCTAATCATCTTTAAGTCCTTGTCATTCCTCCTGAATGAATACTGAAGATCTTATAGCAAATCTCTTTTAACAGATATGTCCAAACCTTGCCAATGCAAAAAATCCAGGCACTTCTTCTAAAAAATCCGGGTCAATAGGCCAGCTTCATAACCAATTTGCTGATATTGGCTCTTGTAAAGAAATATTATAAGAAATAATCCATTTGAGTCAGCCTTCAATGCTCCGACTTGAAAAAAATATTTGAAATATTCAACTGATATTGAGCTGGCTTAAAGATGTAGATCTTGCCGATTTATGATTGCCAAAATTGCCGGTTTATAAATAAATGATGTCGGGTCATGATTGTTGCAGACACCGGGTTAATCTGGTCTACTCCAAACTGAGAATTTGAAGATTTTTTCTCCCTTATATGCCTATCACCTGTAGCCCCCAAGTGTCGGGTTGTCATGCTTGCAGCAAGCTGGGACTTGTAATTGCCTTATGCTCATGAAAACTATAACCAGTGTAGCCCCCAAGGGCCGGGTCATTATGCAACAATGAGCAGGGACTTTGTAGATATAACCATGTAAACTTGAACAACAATGTGTAGCCCCCAAGGACCGGCTTAGTAAGATAATACTGAGCTGGGACTTTGTATATAATTCATTGATAATAACATCATATGATGTAATCTCCACCATGGGGCTTGAACCCACGTCCACAAGGTTAAGAGCTTTGTACTCTACCAACTGAGTAGTGGATCTTTCAATGTAACGGACTAAAGCTTGTGTACCTTGAATTTTTGACAGGAGCAATTGGTAGCCCCCAAGGGCCGGCTCATTACGATGTGATGAGTCGGGTCTTCAACAAGGCAAGTAAGAAATGACTTTACATTAGCCCCCAAGTGCCATGGTGCATGCTGGCAGTGACATGGGACTTGGATATTTGATGTAATCATGGTCTGAATAATGTAGCCCCCAAGTGTCGGGTCGTAACCCTGCAGCGACTCGGGACTATTCCTTTCATTGTAGAATAAATCATATCCATTGATAAAATAATAGCCATTGCGCTAAAGCGACTTTGAAAACCTCAATCATAACACTAGTTATTGATAATCACAATAGAAATCCAGCCATGTTGGCTATTCAAGATTTGAATAATATAATCCGGTATGAAAACCTCAATTATCCAATATCATCATGAAAATCCAGCCAGTTTTGGCTATTAAAGATTTGAATACCTCATCGGTTGACAAGTAAATCCGTAGTTTAAATACCTGGCGGCTCTTGGTCGATGACAACTTAATGCGCATTCATTGTAAGCCGGAATTTTTGTAACCTGGTGGCCTATAGCCCTTGAGAAAATCAATAATTGATAACCCTTTTGAGACACCAATTTCAGTGATGAGCTTGGACTGAAGCATTTATATAAGTCATAGTTCTGCAAATCCTGCACAGAGTTTAAACAACATATGCCCTGGCGACTTAACATCAAGAGCCAGGGCGGGTAACCACACAAATGTAGTCTTACCCTGCACAAAAGTAGATCACAAGAACCCTTGGCGGTTTACCGCAGGGCGGATCATAATACCTCACATATAACCACTGTGATATTGAATTTGTACTGCCGGTTTACATGACCTGTGCAGTAAGGGTGATAACCCAATCCTTAGAAGCCAATGCTTCCACATAGATGATGATTGTCATAAGCTGGCGACTTATAGTCAAAAGTCAAGCCAGGTTAAGCATAAAACACTTACATACATTTGAGATATAATCCAAAAAAGGTCTCAAGTCAAACCCAAAATTGTTCGCAAATAAGACTTAAAAAATTTAAGGCTTCTGATTCGTATACGGTCAGAAAACCGTTCCAAAGTGGTTGAGCTAAGATTCGAATACGATCATATAGCCCCCAGTGGCTTTGGCATTGCCGATCAAGAGGGTACTGACAGCTATGTTCTCTTTGCTTCGAATACGACCTATGTTTGAATAGGAAGCCCCCAAATGACCTTGAGAGTTGTTTAACAATGCTGATTCGAATACGATCCATGTCGGACCCAAAAGAGGTTCAGCTATGATTCGGATACGATCAAGAAGCCCCCTAGTGAGTTTGGCAGTGTGCCGATCAAAAGGGTTTCGATAGCTATGTTCTCTTTGGTTCGAATACGACCTATGTTTGAACAGGAAGCCCCCAAGTGACCATATATTAGCATTGCACTGATCAAGAGGGTACCGACAGCTATGCTCGATGAGTAGGAAGCCCCCAAGTGACCATAATAAGATAAGTCGTAATGCAGGATATCTATGTTTGAACCGCGCATCATGGCAGCAAGTTCTTTTTGGCAACCTTTAATTTTTCTTAGAATTCGAACTTGCGAGAGATTAGTTCTTTTTGAACCGGAAATTTAAAGCTTTAAAAATTTGTGAGGGACAAATTTACCTTGAGCCGGATTTGAGAGCTTCAAAAATTTGTGAGGGACAAATTTACCTTGGGCCGGCTTTTGAACCGGCTTTTGAGAGCTTCAGTGCTTTGTGGGAGAAAGATGTCTCTTGAACCAAATTTTAAACCAGAGTCCTTATTTTGAGCCAGAAATTTTCTGACGGCTTTTAAATTTTCATTGATCTAGCAGTAATCTCCGGGTCCCGGGTTATTTTCCCCTTGAATGACCCGGAGTTCTTGAATTCATTGAAACCGGCTAATTTGGCCGAGTCATACCATTGTAGCCCCCGAGTCTCAAGACGACTATCGATGTACTAAAGTAGGGGTACCTTAGTATCCCGAACTTGTGCATGGGCAGTCGCAGCACCCAGCGGCAAGGCTTGCCGGGCGTCCGCCAAGATCCTCCGCTGTTCCTACTCGATGCCATTCAAGAACAAAGTGTTTAACTAAGAAGACGAGGCCCCGGCAAGAAGCACTTGCCGGGAAGGACAAGGCCCCGGCAAGAGGAGCTTGTCGGGAGGGCCAGCCAAGAAACTTGCCGCGACGCACCGCGCGTCCCGGCAAGACCCGGCGAGCGACAAGCTTTTGGGTGCAACAAGACAATGACCGCGGCAAGGCGCTTGCCGCGGCGAAGCCACCACGCCCTGCGCCCACGCTCCAGCGCATCCGACGACGTGTCGCCGCGGGATCGTTCCTGGCGCACGTGGCGAGTAGCTGTGCAGCCAAGCGGTGCGAGGTGGCAAGTGGAGATGACGAGAAGGCCATCGTGGCGATCGGTGGCGCCCCTAACGGTCGTTTCCTGCACTGTTTGGGCGACCGGACGGGCATTAAATGCCCTTGTCCCCTGCCGTCAGAGTTAGGTAGGGGGCACTGTAGATAGCGGTTGTACCAACCCCTCTTTTTTACTTTTTTACCCCTCTCTGCGTTGCCACCTGTCGGTGACCCCTTTAGCCTATAAAAAGGAGGCCCATGCGCACGTAGAGGGGGTTCGACTCATTCGAAACTACAACATACTCACGCTCTCGAGCAAAAACAGAATAGAAACACAAAGCAGCAGTAGGAGTTTTATCTCTCCGGAGAGCTCCGAAGCTGGGTAAAATCCCCCGCGTGCATCGCCTCGATCTGCTCTTCGTGCGCCCTCTGCTCCCTGCCGGACCGAGAAGGGGCCCTGCCCCATAGGTGTTCGTCTCCCACGACATCTTTGGCGCGCCAGGGAGGGGGCGTCGAGGTTGTGCGAACCTGATCCGGTCTTCGCGCGCGCTACATCAACATCTTCATCGACATGCCACCGAAGAGGAAGGCTTCGGAGGTGGCCACTCCGTCCACGTCGATCCCACCGCCGCCGGAGCAAACGGGCGGTGGGGTAGACACCGGCGGAGGAACGGGCGCCGACGGGGGGACTCACATCATCACCAGATCCAAGGACAAGGCCCCACAAACCTCGGCGTCCGTACATGCGCCGCGCCCCTCTCAGGAGGCGCGGGATCGACAATGCCATGGTGCTCCTGGCACCGTGCTCGCGTTGGAACATGGCCAAGCCGGCGGATCGCGGGACGCTCAAGGCCAACATGCACGCCAACACGTTGGCCCGAGCGCGGCACGGTTGCCTGGACGAGATGTTGCTCCTTCTAACACTGTTACAAGTTTGAGCATATCCTGCTCCTCGCGTCGTTCGCCCCCGCCGCCAAAAACCCCAGAAGAAGCGTTGGCTAGAGCCCAACTGCTACTAGACTACCCTCCAGCGCCGGACAAGATCGACGACTGGAGGATCACCATCCAGAGCCTCATCGGCTTCGCCAACGGCGACAAGCCCCGGCAACCAAGCACGTCGAAGCCGCGGCAAGACGCCCAGGCGGAAGCCGGTGGCGACAAGACTGGTGGGGGTGCCACCACCGTGCACTCCCTACCCCGAAGGCCAAGATCGCCGACTCGCCGGGCCAACCTCGACGCCGACTCCACCGCGTCGTCGGACCCGCGAGCTCGTCGCGATCAGCGCCAAGTTCTCCAAGAACGACGACAAGAAGACACTCGTACTCGCATCGAGCATGGAAGAGAAGCGCGGCGTCAGTCAGACCAGCGCGCTGGGCCCACTATTGAGCTGTGGTAGGTTGGTTGCCCTACGCGGTAGGGGTACCAGGCGACTTGCCGTACGCGGTAGGTTGCCCTGCGTTCACTCGTGAGCTGCGGCAGGTCCAGTGGCCCAGTACCAAGAACTTCAAGCCAGACGTACCTGAGAAGTATGATGGCAGGATACATCCGTTGGAGTTCCTCAGCGTCTACACCATCATGGTGCAGGCTGCCGGGGGACGCGACGAGAAGATCCTCACCAACTACTTCCCGCTGGTGCTCAAGCCCAACGTCAGATCTTGGCTCATGCACTTGCCGGACAACTCCATCTCTTCGTGGGCGGACCTGTGCCATCAGTTTGTCCGCGCCTTCACAGGCGGCCACAAACCCCATGGCCAGGAGAGCGATCTTCATCTGCTCGCCCAGAAAGAAGGAGAACCCCTGCGCAAGTACATATAGAGATTCAGCCAAGTGCAGCGCAACATCCCAGATGTCCACCCTGCCACGGTCATCAGCGCGTTCCATCAGAACGTGCGAAACCGCAGGATGAGGGAGGAGATGGCGATGTGCAAGATTAGAGACGTCAGCGAGCTATATGCCCTGTCCGACAAGTGTGCACGTGCTGAGGAGGGGAGGAAACTCCCCGGAGAGAATGCAGGAGCAGAAGGATCTGACAGTGAGGATGCCGCCCCGGCAAAGAAGAACCGGAGGCGGAATAACAGAAAGAGGAAGGCTAAGGATGTGCTAGTTGTCGAGCAGTCCGGCGACGGAGGTGGCACCGAGAAGGCCAAAGCTGGTGACTCCGGCGAGGCTGTGGTGGCCGCCGACAAGCAGGACGGCTCCGTCAAGCAATACTGCAAGATCCACCGCACCAAGGGCCACGATCTCCAGGCCTGCAAGAAGGTTGAGCAGCTCGTAGAACTGCAGAAAGCTGAGTACGAGCACCGCGACAAGGAGAAGGCCCAAGAAGGTGGAGGAGGATCCTGCAAGAAGCGTCCTGCCCGGGGAGGACGCCGCGGCAAGGCTAAGCAGCGGCAAGGAGACAGGCCTCCCCGCGGCCGCGACAAGGACGAAGATGAAAATGAAGATGAAGAGATGGATGAGGATGAGACCGATGAGCAGGAGTTTCAGAAAGCGACAGAGGTTTTGTGCGTCGACGGCGGTGCTTCTCTGCATACCTCGCACCGCCAGCTCGAACAGTGGGTGCGGGAAGTAAACGCAACAGAACCGTCCATTGAGTCGCGCAAGCCCCTGAAGTGGTCCAGCACGCCCATCATCTTTGATGTTGAGGATCACCCTGATCGCATAACTGCGGTCGGGTGCTTGCCGATGTTGGTTTCGCCAACCATCTGCAACCTCAAGGTCACAAAGATGTTGGTTGACGGCGGGGCCGGCTTGAATCTGATCTCCTCCGTGGTGCTCAAGAAGCTCCAGATCCCCGACAGCGAGCTCGAAGAGACTGGTACATTTCAAGGAATTAACCCGGGAAGGAGCAAGCCGAAGGGGGAGATTACACTGCCAGTAACATTTGGCAGGAAGCTGAACTTCAGGACAGAGAGAGTCACCTTTGACGTCGCTGATTTCCCATTGCCCTACAATGGGATACTTGGCCGTCCAGCACTTGCCAAGTTCATGGCAGCCTCTCATTACGCCTACAATGTGCTCAAGATGCCCGGTCCGATAAGTGTCATTTCTGTCCCCGGCGACAAGAAAGATGCACTTATCTGTACTGACAAGATCTACCGGGAAGCAGCAGCTGCAGAAGAACACAAACCACTTGCCACTGAAGCTCCCGGGAAGAAGAAGACCAAGTCCGGCAAGAGTAGCTTTGATGCCCACTCCGGCAAGCGCACCTCCTCGGAGTGCTGCGCTACCGTCAAGGACGCACCATCGAGCTCCACCGGCAAGTGCAAGAAGGCAAAGACAGCATCACCAGAAACCAAGAAAGTGGCTGCCAAGGAGGACGGCACAGGTGGTACCTTCACCATTAGTGCCACGCTTGACCCTAAATAGGAAAGCGCGCTCGTTACTTTCCTGTGGGCGAACGTCGATGTGTTTGCATGGCAACCATCTTACATCCCCGGTGTTCCCAGGAAAGTAATTGAGCACCACCTTGCCGTTTGTCCTCACGCGCGGCCCGTCAAGCAGAGAGTCAGGAAGCAAGCGGTGGAATGCCAAGAGTTCATTGCGGAAGAGATCAAGAAGTTGGAAGCAGCAGGCCTTGTCCGAGGAGTACTCCATCCAACGTGGTTAGCCAATCCAGTAGTCGTGCGCAAGGCGAACGGGAAGTGGAGGCTTTGTATTGACTTCACCGATGTTAATAAAGCTTGTCCCAAAGATCCATTTCCCTTGCCGCGCATTGACCAGATTGTCGACTCCACGGCAGGATGTGATTTGCTTTCATTTCTTGATGCATACTCAGGATATCATCAGATCTTCATGGCAGAAGAGGATGAAGAGAAGACCGCATTCATTACTCCATGTGGCACGTACTTCTTTGTACGAATGCCTTTCGGACTAAAGAGTGCTGGTTCAACGTTCGCAAGAGTAGTCAGTCATGCTTTTGAGCCACAGTTGCACAGAAATGTAGAAGCTTACATGGATGCCATAGTGGTCAAGAGCAAGGACAGAGAAACTTTGATCCAAGATTTGGACGAAACCTTCACAAATCTGCGCAAGATCAATCTCAAGTTGAATCCCGAGAAGTGCGTGTTTGGAGTTCCTTCCGGCAAGCTTCTCAGGGTCTTTGTATCCCAGAGAGGGATTGAAGCCAATCCCGACAAGATCAAGGCCATCGAGCAGATCGAAGCACCGAAGCGCGTCAAGGACGTGTGAAGGCTTGCCGGCTGTGTTGCTGCTCTCAGTAGGTTCATCTCAAAGTCTGCTGAGCGCGCCCTGCCATTTTTCAAAATTTTGAAAAAGGCAGGTCCAATGAAATGGATTCCGGAAGCGGAGGATGCGCTACAGGACTTGAAGAGATACCTGTCCTCCACTCCAATACTTGTCGCACCTAAACCACAAGAGAAGTTGCTGTTGTATCTAGCGGCAACCAATCAAGTGGTTAGTGCTGCGTTAGTGGCGGAGAGGGAGACGGATGATGAGCCAGCAACCACGGCAAGCGAGTCCAGCGACAAGCAGGGGGCTTTCCCGACAAGCTCTGGTCCCGACAAGGATGGATCTGTGCAGCCGCAGGAAGAGAAACAAAAGAAGATGGTGCAGCGCCCAGTTTATTTTGTCAGTTCCCTTCTGCAGGGGGCTAGATCAAGGTACTCTGGGGTGCAGAAGTTGCTCTTCGGCCTTCTCATGGCCTCGAGGAAGCTGCGCCATTACTTTCAAGCACATGAGATCACAGTTGTCACTCGCTTTCCGTTGAAGAGGATATTGCAGAATCCAGAAGCAAGGGGCAGGATCGTCGAGTGGGCACTGGAATTGTCAAGCTTTGGCCTCAAGTTTGAGAGTACTTCAACTATTCAGAGCCGAGCATTGGCTGAATTTATAGCAGAATGGACGCCGACACCTGATGAAGAAACTCCAGAGACGAGCATCCCCGTCAAAGAGGCAGGCAAATAATGGGTCATGTACTTTGATGGTGCCTTCTCGCTGCAAGGCGCCGGTGCGGGTGTGTTACTTGTCGCACCCACCGGAGAGCACCTTAAGTACGTGGTTCAGATGCACTTTCCCAAGGAGCAAGCAACAAACAATACTGCAGAGTATGAAGGATTGCTTGCCGGACTCAGGATCGCAGCAGACCTTGGGATCAAGAAGCTCATTGTCAGGGGTGACTCGCAGCTTGTCGTTCGCCAAGTAAACAAAGATTATCAGAGTCCGTTGATGGAAGCTTACATTGATGAGGTGAGAAAGTTAGAAGAGCATTTTGACGGCCTGCAGATGGAACATGTTCCGAGAGCTCAGAACGACATTGCAGATGGCCTGTCAAAATGCGCCGCACTCAAGTTGCCTGTGGAACCAGGGATTTTTGTGCTCAAGCTGACTCAACCATCTGTGACACCATCAACTGGACAGAGCAAGAAGAGGAAGTTGGTTACTGGCGACTACTTTCCGGCAGAGCTCCCCGAAGCCGCCGCCAAGAAGGTCCCCAAGATCAACACGAAGAGTGCAGAGGGGCAGTCTGCTCCGACAAGCCCTAGGGTTTGTTTCATTGAAGCAGACGCTCCGGACAAGCTTTGCTCCGACAAGCTTGCCGGGGAACATCAAGCTCCGGCTGAATCGCAGATTCTTGCCGTGGAAGCAGATGTTCCCGCAGTAGCATTTGCGCCATTGGTCCTTGTCGTTGAGCCACAAGCTCCGGCATGGGCACAGCAGATCGTCCATTTCCTTCAAACAGGAGAACTTCCCGAAGAGCAAGAAGAAGCGGAGAAAGTAGCCCGGCAATCAAGTATGTACCAGTTTGTCGATGACATACTGTACAGAAGAAGATTCAACGGAGTGAAATTGAAGTGTATTTCCCAGGAAGAGGGACAGGAGCTGTTGGCAGAGATACATGGAGGCATATGTGGTCATCACATTGGCGCAAGAGCGCTTGCCGGCAAAGCCTTCCGGCAAGGTTTCTTTTGGCCGACAGCCCTCCAAGATGCAATTGCACAAGGAACCAAGTGTGAAGCGTGCCAGTTCCACTCCAAGCACATACATCAACCAGCTCAAGCTCTCCAGACGATCCCTTTATCCTGGCTTTTTTCGGTCTGGGGGCTCGACATCCTCGGCCCCTTTCCCCGAGCTGTCGGGGGCTTTGAATACTTCTACGTTGCAATCGACAAGTTCACAAAGTGGCCGGAAGTGGAAGCAGTGAGGAAGGTGACAGCACAGTCAGCAGTCAAGTTCTTCAGGTCAATTGTTTGCCGTTTCGGAGTCCCTAACAGGATCATCACCGACAATGGCACACAATTCACGAGCCGCACCTTCATGCAGTACGTCCAAGATCTTGGCGCCAAGATCTGCTTCGCTTCTGTTGCTCACCCGAGAAGCAACGGTCAAGCGGAGAGGGCGAACGCTGAAGTGCTGCGCGGGCTCAAGACCATGACTTTCGACAGGCTGCGCAAGTGCGGAAGAAACTGGATCGAGGAGCTGCCGGTGGTTCTTTGGTCGATCAGGACGACACCAAATTGAGCCACTGGCCAGACACCTTTTGCTCTTGTCTACGGAGCAGAGGCAGTTCTCCCCACGGAACTCGTATACGGATCGCCTCGAGTGCTCGCTTATGATGAGCTTGAGCAAGAGCAGCTGCGGCAAGATGACGCACTGCTCCTTGAGGAAGATCGTCTTCAGGCTGCTGTACGAGCTGCTCGCTACCAGCAAGCTTTGCGTCGCTACCATAGCCGCAAAGTTAATGCCAGAAGTTTCGAGGAAGGCGACCTTGTTCTTCGGCGCGTTCAATCCGCCAAGAATTCCAACAAGTTGACGCCAAAGTGGGAAGGCCCTTATCGGGTGAAACGAGTCACTAGGCCCGGCGCTGTCCGCCTTGAGACCGAAGATGGCTTTCCGGTGAGCAACTCCTGGAACATAGAGCATCTTCGTAAGTTTTACCCCTAAGGCGCGGTTGCCGGAACCTGCTGTTCCGACAACCATCTTTTGTACAAGCCTTGCCGCTATTGCATGTAACCCTTTGTACAAAGCCGGGCGCAGATCCCGTGAATAAATAAAAATCATATGCTCAGCACATGTTGTCAAATTTAATGTTTTCTTTCTTTTTGCATGCATTATCTGACACTTTGGGCAGCACTTGCCCCGGTAAGCAATAATGAGCCTTAAGGCTCCATACCTTTATTTTCTCTTCTTTCTTTTTCTCAAAAAGAAGGTTCCTTCGCCCACAAGTTCACCGGGGAGGGGAAGAGAGGATAATGGTGTGGACCAGGCGTTGTTCAAACAAGTATAGCCTTGCCGGGACGCAGATGACAGAAAAGCTAAGTTGCCAAAGTTTGAGCACAATCAGTTTTAAATTTCTAAGTTATCTTCCTTGAACGACCGTGCTTTGCATGGAAAACCTGTGCGCGGAGGAACCAACTCGTGGATAGTTGCGCCCTTACTTTGTTTCGAGTCCGCTCAACAACGTAAGTGTGCTGCGACTAGTTCTGACAAGGTTTCTTGCCGGAGGCAACACCGCCAACAGGCTGCTGATGTTCTGCACTCAGCGCTCGTGGCAAGGGTGCCTGCGCCGGCAAGTTCCCTAAAAGCGTAGGGTAAAAACATGCAAAGGAGGGAATCAAGTAAAGGAAGTAACATAGCAGATAGTACCCAGAATAAAGTTATATTACAATAAATAACTTGCCGCGCTCTAATGGATTTTTCCTGTGACATGTCTAGCAGCGGCAAGAAAAAGGAGGAAAAGGGCGGCCTAATCTACACGATCGCCGTCGACCCTCTTGACTTCATTTACCTTGTCCACAATGGGTGCGACAAGGGCTTTGAGCTCCGCCAGATCAGCACCTGCCGGCAGTTTCTTGAGAATGTTGGTGAGGTTGAGGGTCGGATTGCGGAAAAGCACCTTCACCAACACCTTCTCCAAGACTCTGGCACAGATGGCGCGCGACTCGTCAGCCAGCTGCTTTGGGATCCTTTCCCGGAGTTGCTGGAGAGCCGTCACCATGCTCTTGAAGAACAGAGTAAGCTTGGTGCTGGGCTGGAGGTTCTCGTCGGTGGAGTACCCAAAGCCCGCCAAGTCCAGTTGCGCCAGCTCCTCGTCGATGGTTGCAGCAATGTTGACGAGGCCCTCCGTCCAGAGCTCCACCGTAGCCCTGAAGGTGTTCTGAGTCTCGGCGGCCCTCATCAACAGCTCCTCATTGCCCTTGATCTCTTTCTTCAAGTCATCTTCTCGCCTCTTGGCGCCGTCCAGCGTCTCCGTCAGTGTGGCCAGCTTCAGCTCCAGATCAGCATTTGAGTCCTTGACAGCGTTCAGTTCCTTGACCTTGTCGGCGAGTTGAACTTGCAGATCGCCATGAGCAAGGGCATCCTTCTCGCGTTCGCGCTGGAGTGCGGCAAGCTCTTCATTCTTCCCTTTCATGTCAGCCTCCAGCTGCGTCACCTTCACCTCCAACTCCTTCTTGGCGGCCTCGGCAGCCGCGGCAGCGTCCTTCGCCTCCTTGAGCGCACCGCCAAGTGATTGCTCGCGTGCGGCGAGCTCCTCCTCGTAGCTGTCCAGATTGACTTTCCGCTGCGTCGGTTCACCTTCCCGGGTGGACACCTCCTCAGCGGCAAGCCTCTGTTGCTCCTCAGCTTCTGCCTTCTCAAGGATGAAGGCCTTCCGCGCTTCGACAAGCTGCGCCCTCTCCTCCGCAATGGACCGGAGGGCCTCTTGGTTGCGGCTCTGGAGCTCCTCCGCATGCTTTTCTATGTCAACTCCCACCTGCGCGACAAGCGCTTCCCGGGACTCTAGCTTCACTTGCCGGGCATGGTAGAGTGACACCAACTTCCGGAGCAGTTGCTCCTCCTCGGACTCGCCGCTGCTGCTGCTTGGTGCGTCAACCACTGACAGCCCGGCGGAGGCGAGCACCTCTCCGTCAAAAGACTCTCCCTCGATCGGCGCCCTGGAGCTCGACGCCCAGGGAAGATGGATGAAGACACCCTCGTCGGCCTTCAAGTAGGCGCCGGGCTGGGGCTCCTCGGGGCCCGTTGCTGCATCAGCGGCGGAGGGGGTCGGAGGTCGGTGTAGCGCCTTGCGCTCCTGCGCCCTTAGGGTCGTCAGTGCGATCGCCGGACCCCTCGCCAGCTCCTGCACCGGCAGCCTTGGCGGCCTCTTCGCTGGCGGGATCGTCAGCGCCGGCCTCTTCCTCGGCGGCGGCGACATCTTCGGTGTTGCCGCGTGCTTCCTCCTCGCCGGTGGCCTCAATCTCCATGGGATCTGTGGGAAGGGGATCTGAAGACAGGAAGAGGAAGAAAAAGTCAAGCAAAAATCCAAAAAGAAAACCAGAAGAAGAAGAACTCAAGGAAAAAATTTCCGACAAGGAGGGCTACTTGTGCTGGGCTCTGTGACCATGGGCTCCACCACCGAAGGCTCGCTGGTCCCGCCCCTCGCCGGGGAACTACCCCTTGCCGGGGACCTTTCCCTTGCCGGGGAGCGCTCCCTTGTCGGGGAATCGCCCCTTGGCGGCGTAGTCGAAGCAGACAGCACCTCAGGAGCAGTTTTTGGTTGTTCCTGGTGGGCCTGCTCTGCTCCTACACAAGCAAGTCAACAATCAAGATATCCGCAAGGAAAAGAGCACTCACGCATGCCCCACAACGGGAAGTGAACAAATACTTACGCTGGGGGCTGTGCTGGGGGCTGCTTCGAGGAGAGGGTATCAGGTCCGTCAAGGTGGTCTCGGACGTGTCCTCTACCATCACAGCAGGATCGTCCTCGATGACAACCACGGGGACCTTGGCCCTCTTCGCCGCTCTCTCGGCCAGAGTCCTGAAATGGAACGAGGTTCAGAGGGAAGCAGATCAGATGCAAGACAAGAAACAACAAAAGTCAAAGAAGTACAAATCCAACAAGGAGAAAGTCTTACTCCTCCTCCTCCTCTTCCTCCTCGTCGGAGCTCAGCGCGGAGAGGTCGAAGTCTGGTACCCTTTCTGCGTGGTGAGGCGGAGGAGTAGGCTCCCTTGGACGCTTGCCGGGAGCTGCGGCAGGATCAGGCGTGGCGGCTCGAGAAGACCTCGCCCCAGTTGCCGGCGCGGCATGAGATGCTCCCGCGGCAACGGTACTTGCCGCGGTGGAGCGTGTCCCGCAGTGCTGCGGCTATTGGCCTGTCTGCCGCCCTGTTGAGTCTCCAGTCCTACGGGGGTGCCTTCTTGGTTGCGCTGGGGGCTGTGCTGGGGGCTCCGCCTACGGCAAGCTGCTTGAAGATGGTTGGCCACTTGCGCCCCCGGCAGGCTCGCTTGCCTCGGCTTCGGGCTCCTCCTCGCCAGCGACCTCCCCGCCAAGGTCCTCTAGGTCGGCAAGGCTTGCCACCTCGGCCGCCTCTGCCTCCTCCAACATGAAGCCAAACTCGCCCGCGGCAACGGCTATCGCCGCCTCTTCGGCCCTGGTAGCAATGTACCGCATCTCGTCGTCGGTAGTGTCGCGAGTGAGGAGCCTCTGCTCGTCAGCGCGGACTGCTACCTCCACCAGGTTGTCGAAGAATTGCCGCACGACATCGTCGGCGGGCTCCTTCCAAGTTGGGATAATCCCGTGCGAGTCGCACTCCGGCATCATTGCATGGATGCGATCAAGCTGGGAGTTGTTGCACAGTGGGATGACGCCCTGCGGCAGCCTGAACCACTCCGAATGGTTGGCGTCGTGCTTGAATAGCTCCTTGAGCATCCCGTCAAGCTCCAAAACAGTGAATTTAAAATTGAGGCCTGGGCGCAGCCTCATGATATCTGTCGGGCCTCCGAACAGCCAGGCGGGCCTCCCCCTCTCCTGCAGAGGGGCGATGCGACGGCGAAGGAAGTCCGCGCCAACGGCCCCTACTGTGAGCCCGGCAAGCCTGAGCCGCAGAATCCGGGTGGTGGCGATCTTCAGCTTGGCATCGTCCGCCCCCAGAGCGCTCCAGTCGCCGCCGCGCACTACTCGGGTCTGGCGCAAATTGGTGAATGGCTGCGAATCTGCGTCAACAATCCAGCACCATTCAGCCCTCCACTCGTCCCATTTGCTATGGAGCTCCCCCTCCAGACACACCTCCTTCTTGCCGACCCTCGAGATCCAGGAGACCCCGCCAGACAAGGGCTCTCCTTTCTCGACCCGGGGAATGAAATAATGGCGGAAAAGGGCAACGTTGGGGTGGATTCCGATGAAGTTCTCGCAAAGATGCACGAAAACCGCCATTGTCAGAACGGCGTTGGGGGTGAAGTCAAGGAGATGGAGCCCGTATGTATTCATGACGTCGCAGAAGAAATCGGAAAAGGGCGGGCAGAGCCCGCAGTAGAAGAACACTGGGAAGAAATGATACCCTTTTGGGCACCGCTTCAAGTAGAAGCTTCGGCGGAGAGCACCGGCGTGCGCGGATGCGCCCGCGTCTCCGTCGACCAGAAGAGATAGAACTCCTCCCGCAGCGCCTACGGGGTGAGCTCGGGGGGGGAGGCAAGCGCTCGCTCCTTGCGCAGCGCCTCGAGCCGCTGCGCCTCGGTCGACTTCGCGCTCTTCCCGGTCTTCGGAGCCATGGCGGAGGCGGTGGGGGAGCGCGGAGGCGTTGGTGGCGACGGCGGCGACGGGCGGCGGAGCGCTGCTCTCTTTCGGCTTGGGAAGCGGAGGGGAGCGGCGGAGCTTTCTGAGGAAGAAACCGCAAGTGGCGAAGGTGGGGGAACGGCCCCTGTTTCCTCTGCTTATAAAGAGGAGAGGCGAACGTTACGCCTTTCTTGATTTAAGAATTGCCCACGATCTCTCCCACGACGCCGCGTTTGACGCGTGCCGTTACGGGAGGGCGCGGTGGATACGGAGTTAGATTTGGTATGGACCCAGGCCGCGTGTGCCCGTGCCCTGTTTTGGGCCTGGCCCAACAGCGCTCGGCACCGTGTGTGGCCCAGGCCCGGGGGCTCCTGTCGGTGTACTAAAGTAGGGGTACCTTAGTATCCCAAACTTGTGCACGGGCAGTCGCAGCGTCCCGCGGCAAGGCTTGCCGGGCGTCCGCCAAGATCCTCCGCTATTCCTATTGATGCCATTCAAGAACAAAGTGTTTTAACTAAGAAGACAAGGCCCCGGCAAGAGGAGCTTGCCGGGAAGGACAAGGCCCCGGCAAGAGGAGCTTGTCGGGAGGGCCAGCCAAGAAACTTGCCGCGACGCACCGCGCGTCCCGGCAAGACCCGGCGAGCGACAAGCTTTCGGGTGCAACAAGACAACGACCGCGGCAAGGCGCTTGCCGCGGCGAAGCCACCACCCCTGCGCCCACGCTCCAGCGCATCCGACGACGTGTCGCCCAGGATCGTTCCTGGCGCACGTGGCGGGTAGCTGTGCAGCCAAGCGGTGCGAGGTGGCAAGTGGAGATGACGAGAAGGCCATCGTGGCGATCGGTGGCGCCCCTAACGGTCGTTTCCTGCACTGTTTGGGCGACCGGACGGGCATTAAATGCCCTTGTCCCCTGCCGTCAGAGTTAGGTAGGGGGCACTGTAGATAGCGGTTGTACCAACCCCTCTTTTTACTTTTTTACCCCTCTCTGCGTTGCCACCTGTCGGTGACCCCTTTAACCTATAAAAAGGAGGCCCATGCGCACGTAGAGGGGGTTCGACTCATTCGAAACTACAACATACTCACGCTCTCGAGCAAGAACAGAATAGAAACACAAAGCAGCAGTAGGAGTTTTATCTCTCTGGAGAGCTCCGAAGCTGGGTAAAATCCCCCGCGTGCATCGCCTCGATCTGCTCTTCGTGCGCCCTCCGCTCCCTGCCGGACCGAGAAGGGCCCCTGCCCCATAGGTGTTTGTCTCCCACGACAACGACTCGAGGAGTTGGCTTGAGATTCTCCATATTTGACCATAGCAGAAGGTATACATCATTGGCGTTGATAGCGCTATGTGAATCCACAAAAGGTTGTGGTGACTACGGCAGGTTATAAATGATCCCGTATGAGCCGTGTCAGCAACTGGGTCAATGGTTCCTTCCAACTTGCTGTTTGACGTTAACCAAACTATAGTGGCGGCGACTTGTGCACCTGCCCATTGAACCATCCAGTGCAGACGGCGGCTGATAATATATGATAATTTGCCTCCAATTTGTTGGAAGAAAACCGGGCTTCCCAAGTAGTGACTTTCTCATACTCAATGAACAACTCACGTAGACAGGCGCGGCCCGGTGTGTTGATGTAGACCAGGCCGCGAGATACGGACGGTAACGACGACCGCAGCATCAGAGGTGGCTCAGACAGATGAGTCGGTCGCGGCATTATAAGCCGGCGCAGGCAAGTCAACCACGTTGTTTTGATGTAGTGAACAATTGTCATGCATCAACAATATTGCAGACCAAGACAAAGATAAACTGCTCTTTGACGAAAATAATATGGGCTAATAAAATATATTTTAAATGGATATCACCTTATGTGTCAGGCCGGAAATAATCTGCCATGAAGTTGATGATCACTAGGTGAAGTTGAAATTACTCACGGGTAAGTCGGCCGCAGCGTTTGTAAGCCAGTGCCGACGGGCGAGCTAATTGCAGGCACAGTAAGCCGCGCGGGCGGCAAATCAATCGCGGATGCGGTCTCGGCGAGTTGATGTAGATTGAGCTGCACGGGTGACGGCGTGCGCACACGCTTTTAACAGCAAGCGGGCGCGGAGGCCTATGCATGATGATGCTAATGCATATTTCATAGGCATGGCATGACACCACTTTTATAATAAATCATTATCCCTGCGTACAGAAAAATACATAAAGTACAGTAGTTCTTTAAAAGAATTTAATATGTACTAAAAAATAGACCGGACTAATATCACCTGATTATCTGGATAATAGATTATGCCCTTTGGACAGATGATCCATATGCAGACTAAATACTAGTAATGATGGACTAGTATAGCCTCACATTATTTAAAATGGCAACCTGTGGTAGTACTTTTCACATGAGATGCCTTGGAAAATCAATGGTTGTTGGGGGAGCCGAGGTGCTCGAAGGCCGCAGAAAACTGGAGGACTTGCGCGTGCAGAGGCTTGCAGAAAAAATGACTCGCCACGAGTCTGGCGGCTCAAGGTTGCAGCGGCGCGGCGCCCCATCGCAAAGATGAAACGGCGGTGGTGGCGCGAGGCTTAGGCAGCCGGGCGGCTTATGGCGCGGTCGTGACCGCAACAGCAGCCACCTGGTGATGCGGTGCGGCAGCCATGAAGTAGCGGCTCGGAGGTGCTCCGGTGGCGGGTCGATCGAAAAAACCGGCAGCGACTCGAAACAGAAATAGAAGCGGAGACTTAAGGCCCTTCGGTCCGGAGCGAGCGGTAGGGCGAGGTCGTGAAGGTCGAGTCCCATCATATGACTTCACGTGTTTTATATTTTGACCACTTGCGTATTAGCAACAATAGCTAGCATCATGATGGATTGTCTTGATCGCCTCCCCATGCAGCAGTTTTTGGTAAGTAAAAAATTTGGAGTGGTAGATCAACCTCACCATCATGTGGCAGAGTAATAATTGAAGTAATACGATTGTCATTGTTGTCTCGTACGAACAGAGGCGTCTTCAGGCTTCTCGTGAGGACACCGCAGCGGGACAGATCCTTGCATGTGTGTGTACCTAGTTTGGCCTATTGAAGGAAAACAAGGACTACGGCGCTTTGACCACAGCGCAGGATTGCTTCGACTCGGTCTTGGTATATCCATCCCGCAATCCGAGAAAGGAAACCTGCAGCGGAAAGCTTAATCTCGGTCTCGGTGATTTTTCTGACTCTTATTGTTTGACACCTCGGTCTCTGAATCGCTCGTCAGATGTCTCATCTTGATGCCTTTGTCAGTACACGCAGCAAAGAATCCACCATGGAATCTCTTGGTTTTAGATAAAACAGTACTGGTATTTTTTGTCATGTCGTTCCGCCAGGATTGGTAGGAGGAGTTTCGGGTGGGCATATAACCAGGCAGCAAAGACCAAGGTCGCGGAAGCACTTGAGAGGTCCCACCGCAAAGCGGCAGCCGCAGCAGAGATGTCCCAGCGCGCCGCGGAGCCCTCAAACAAGCTCTCACGGGAACACGAGGGCTCTCACAAGCGGTGATTGCGACCAGCTGGCGTTGCTGAAGTCCTTGGTCGGCGACGACGACATTCTTGCTGGCCTCATTAAGCAGCTGGAGCTGGTCGATGGCTTGTTGAAGCTGCTCGAGATCAGTGATGCCTTGGTTGACAAGGCGACCGGCCTCGTCGAGCAACTCATGGGTGACAATGCGAAGCTCCTGAAGGCGCTCGCCGAGGAGGAGGAGGCCGCCGGGTGGAAGATGTTGCATGACCAGAGCAGTGCCTCGGGGATCACGCTGACAGCGGTCGTCGAGGAACTGATGGGTGACTTGAGGAAGCTCCGGATTGAGCATGAGCAAGAGGTGGAGGAATCTGTGGCTGCTTTCAAGCAAAGCCGTGAGGAATTGAGGAAGGAGCTGGAGGATGTCATCGCCTGATGATCCCTCGAAAAGTAGATACAGTAGCGATCTAGATCATTGTCTGTGATTTCCTTCTTCTCTTGCCCCCGTGTCTTCCGGGCTTTGTCGCATGTGGCATTTAAAATTATCCGGAATATGTAAGACAATTATTATCTGTGCCATTGTAAATTTGTCGTCGTACTATCCGTTGCCATTTTATTTTTTGTCGTATTATCCATTGCCCTATGTGGCAATTTAAATTAGGCCGGAATACGAGTTGAAAACACAAACAAAGCAAATGCTGCCATGGGATCACAACCAAACACCCTTTGTCCACCCCTAAAAAACCTCCATCCAGACGCTTTAATTAACCCATTAATGGAGAAGTTTTGAGCGAGGCGGGCGGCGGCTAGTGCATGGAGGTCAAAGAGCTCGCTTCCCGGTGAGCATGGGCAGCCTTGCTGCTCGCACGTGTCCCGTCGAGCCTGCGAGGTGGACAGAATGCATGCGTCCCATCGAGCCTGCGCGGCGGATTGCTCGCACACGTCCCGTTGAGCCTGCACGGCGGACTTCTCGCGCTCGTCCTGTCTAATCAAACAGCTGCACGCACGCCACTGAGTATGGTTAAATGTTGACATGGTTCATATAATACAACTATTTGTGATATTAACGTGTCAGCTTATTGTTTCAAAAAGGACTTCGTTGGCTACTAATGTGTGCGCCTCTTCTCAAACTGGACGATATTTTTTACCGCCGCATATATGTGCCATGTCATGAAACCATGCCAAGTTTCATGTTTTTTGGGTAAGTTTTTCATTTAATAGGATGTAAAAACCAAGATTCCCAATGTTTTAGGACGACGACAAGTTTGTAATTCATTCCCGTTCCTTAAATGAGACCTAAACATGCACCCAATGACACATGTACAATTTCCCACCCATTTTTCTTCACTGGAGCATGTGCTTGTAGTTCAAATTTGAATTATGGACTACATTTAATGCGTAGAAAACTTAATTAGTAATATATACAATGGCCAAATGAACCCTAAAACAGTTTCAAATTTCGGCACGACACTCCTGTTATTCTATGTTGCCTATAGAAAACAAAGTTCATGGCTTGAAGAGGCAACGATTATCGTTTCGCCCACCGAAACCACGAGGGTTGCGAGGAGGTTCGGTTTGTAAGAGGCTTGTAATATAGCTTCGCCCAAATTGGACAATTATATGTAGTGACACCCTGCCAAGTTTCACGATTTCCTGGTGAGTTTTGGATTTACAGAGATTTATAAACCGAGATTCGCAATGTTTGTGGCCAAGGTAGGACGGCGAGACGGTTGAATTCATTCCCATTTGTTCCATGGGACCTAAACATGCACACCAAGGACACACATGTATGTTTTCTCTATCCATTTTGGTGCATTGGAGCATGTATTTGTAGTTCGGATCTGAATTATGGACATGAAATGCCTAGAAACACAATTAATGAATAAAAAGGGTCAAACAAACCCTGAATAATTTCAAACTTCAGTGCGAATCTCCCGTTGTTCCGTGTTGCCTGTAGAATAAAATACGAGGCTAGAAGAGGGAGTGATTATTGTTTGGCCTACAAGGGGACACGTTTCCCTATCAAAACCACGAGGGTTCTTGCGACAGACTTTGGTTTGTAAGAGGTCTGTAATAAAGCTTGGCCCAAATTGGCAATGTTTTTACCACGACATATATGTGCGATGACGTGACACCTGCCACCTTTGATGACTTTCTAGTGAGTTTTGCATTTATGGGGATTTAAAAACCGAGATTCCTGATGTCTGCTAGAACTACGTCGGTATTTCCCCAAAGAGGAAGGGATGATGCAGTATAGCGACGGTAGGTATTTCCCTCAGTGATGAGACCAAGGTTATCGAACAAGCAGGAGAACCTCCTCACACCACGTAAACAACACCTGCACAAAAATAACAAATACTCACAACCCGACGTGTTAAATGGGCTGTCAATCCCTTTCGGGTACGGCACCTCAAGATAGGCAAATAACGTGAGGTAGAAGTGGTAGATAGGATAAATAGATCGCGGAACAAATAAATTGCATCAAGGTATTTTTGTATTTTTGGTTTAATATATCTGAAAAGAAATGCAAAGGAAAATAGATCGCAAAGGCAAATATGATGAAAAGAGACCCGGGGGGCGTAGGTTTCACTAGTGGCTTCTCTCGAGTAAAATGGCAAACGGTGGGAAAATAATTACTGTTGGGCAATTGATAGAACTTCAAATAATCATGACAATATCGAGGCAATGATCATTATATAGGCATCACGTCCAAGATTAGTAAACCGACTCCTGCCTGCATCTACTACTATTACTCCACACATCGACCGCTATCCAGCATGCATCTAGTGTATTAAGTTCATGGAGAAATGGAGTAATGAAATAAGAACGAAGACATGATGTAGACAAGATCTATCTCTGTAGAGATAGACCCCATCATTTTATCGTTAGTAGCAACGATACACACGTGTCGTTTCCCCTTCTGTCACTGGGATCAAGCACCGTAAGATCGAACCCACTACAAAGCACGTCTTCCCATTGCAAGATAAATAGATCAAGTTGGCCAAACTAAACCCAAATATTGGAGAAGAAATATGAGGCTATAAGCAATCATGCATATAAGAGATCAAAGAAGACTCAAATAACTTTCATGGATAAAAACATATATCTGATCATAAACTCAAAGTTCATCGGATCCCAACAAACATACCGCAAAAATGCTTACATCATATGGATATCCAAGAGACCATTGTATTGATAATCAAGAAAGAGAGAGAGGATGTCATCTAGCTACTAACTATGGACCCATAGGTCTACGAAGAACTACTCACGCATCATTGGAGAGGCACCAATGGAAGTGGTGAACCCATCTATGATGGTTTCTAGATTGGATCTGGTGGTTATGGACTCTACGGCGGCTGGAATTGATTTTCGTCGACTCCCCTAGGGTTTCTAGAATATTAGGGTATTTATAGAGCAAAGAGGCGGTTTAGGGGGGTACCCGAGGTGGGCACAACCCACCAGGGTGCGCTTGGGCCTCCTGGCGTGCCCTGGTGGGTGTTGCCCTCCTCGAGGCACCCCCAGGTGCAGCCTTGGCCCACTGGATGTCTTCTGGCCCTAAAAAAATCCTCAAAAAGTTTCGCTGCATTTGGACTCCGTTTGGTATTGATTTCCTGCGATGTAAAAAACATGCAGAAATAGCAACTTGCACTGGGCACTATGTCAATAGGTTAGTACCAAAAATGATATAAAATGACTATAAAATGATTATAAAACATCCAAGAATGATAATATAACAGCATGGTGTCGTGGGCTGGGGACGAGCACCTATGGGGCACAGGGGGCCCCTTCTGGTCCGGCAGGGGGGCGAGTGCCGCACGAAGAGCAGATCGAGGTCACACACGCGGGGGATTTTACCCAGCTTCGGAGCTCTCCGGAGAGATAAAACTCCTACTGCTGCTTTGCGTTGTATTTGTTCCTGCTCGAGAGCGCGAGCGTGTAGTGGTGCTGGATGTGTCGAATGGACCCCCCCTCTTCTACGTGCGCATGGGCCTCCTTTTATAGTCTGGAGGGGGCACCAACAGGTGGCAGCGTAGGAAGAGGGGGTAAAAGAGTAAAAACGCAGGTTGGTACAACAGTGTCCAACAGTGTCCCCTACCTAACTCTGACGGCGGGGGACAAAGGCATTTAATGCCCGTCCGGTCGCCCCAACAGTGCAAGGAAACGACCGTTAGGTGCGCCACCGTTCGCCACGATGGCCTCCTTGTCAGCTCCGCTTGCCACCTCGTACCGCATGGCTGCACAGCGCCTCGCCACGTGCTCCTGGGATGGCCCTGGGGTGACACGTCATTGGATGCGCTAGGGCTTGGGTGCATGGTGGCAGCCTAGCCGCGGCAAGTGCCTTGCCATGGCCCCTCTCTTGCCGCGCCGACAAGCTTGCCGGTCGTCGGGCCTTGCCGGGACGCGCGGGGCGTCGCGGCAAGTCTTCTGGACGCGCCTTGGTTGGCCTTCCCGGCAAGCTCCTGTTGCCGGGGCCTTGTTCTTCCCGGCAAGCTCCTCTTGCCGGGTCTTTGTCCACTCGGTTGATACTTTGTTCTTGAATGGCAGTAAGTGGAAATGACGGAGGGTCTTTGCGGGCGCCAGGCGAGCCTTGCCACGGGGTGCTGCAACTGCCCGTGCACAAGTTCGGGGTACTAAGGTACCCCTACTTTAGTACACCGACAGGAGCCCCCGGGCCTGGGCCATACACGGTGCCGAGCGCTGTTGGGCCAGGCCCAAAACAGGGCACGGGCACGCGCGGCCTGGGTCCACACAAAAACTTACTCCGCTTCCACCGCGTCCCCCGCAACGGCACGCGTCGATTGCGGCGTCGTGGGAGAGAACATGGTCAGCACTTAATTCCAGGAGATGCGTAACGTTCACATCCCCTGTTTATAAGCAGGGGAAACAGGGCCGTTCCCCCACTTTCGCCACTTGCAGTTCCTTCCTTCGAAAGCTCCACCGTTCCCCACCACTCCCAGAGTCGACAGAGAGAGCGTGCCGCCGCCCATCGTCATTGTCGCCGCCGTCGCCTTCGCCTTCCCCCCGCTGCATCCGCCATGGCTCCGAAGATCGGAAAGGCTGCAAAGACTACGAAGGCTGCAAAGGCCGCAAAGGCTGCAAAGTCGGCCGAGGCGCTGGAGCTCGAGGCGCTGCGCAAGAAGCAAGTGCTTTTCTCCCCCGAGCTCACCCCAGAGGCGCTGCGGACGGAGTTCTACCTCTTCTGGTCGACGCAGACGCGGGCGCACCCGCGCACGCCGGTGCTTTCCGCTGAAGCTTCCAAGTCGAAAAAGTGCCCCAGCGGGTACTACTTCTTCCCCGTGTTCTTCTATTGCGGGCTCTGCCCACCTTTTTCCACTTTTCTTTGCGACATCATGAACACCTATGGGTTTCATCTTCTTGATTTCACCCCCAACGTCGTTCTGACAATGGCGGTTTTTGTGCACCTCTGCGAGAACTTTGTTGGCATCCTCCCCAATGTCGCTCTTTTTCGTCACTATTTCTCTCCCCGAGCCAAGAAAGGGGAGCCACTGGCTGGTGGAATCGCCTGGACTTCCCGGATGGGCATGAAGGAGGTGTACTTGACGGGCAACCTCCGCAGCAAGTGGGACGAGTGGAGGGCGGAGTGGTGCTGGATCTGTGATGCCAATCCGCCGTCATTCACCAAACTGCGCGAGACCCGGGTGGTGCGGGGCAGCGACTGGAGCGCTCTGTCGCCAGACGACGCCAAGCTGACGATCGCCACCACCCGAATCCTTCGTCTCAGGCATGCCGGACTCACAACAGGGGCAGTGGGCGCGGATTTCCTTCGTCGTCGCATCGCCCCTCTGCAAGAGAGGGGGAGGCCCGCCTGGCTGTTTAGCGGCCCGGCGGATTTCATGAGGTTGCGCCCAGGCCTCAACTTCAACTTCACCATTCTGTAGCTTGACGCGATGCTGAGGGAGATGTTCAAGCATGACCCCAATCATCCAGAATGGTTCCAGTTGCCGCAGGGTGTCGTCCCCTTGTGCAACAACTCCCAGCGCGATCACATCTGCGCAATGATGCCAGAGTGCATGGGATAAGTGCAAATTGGATAGAGCCCGCTGCTGAGGTCGTGCAGCAATTCTTCGACGACTTGGTGGAGGTGGCAGTCAAATCCGACGAGCAGAAGCTCCTCACCCGCGCCACAACTGCCAACGAGCTGGCGTATATTGCCAGCAGGGCCGAAGAGGCGGCGGCAGCCGCCGCCACGGGCGAGTTTGGCTTCACGCTGGCGGAGGCGGATACGGCTGAGGCGGCAAGCCTTGCCGCCCGGGAAGATCTTGCTGGAGAAGCCGAGGGCGAAGGGGAGGCCAAGGTCGGAGTAACCGAGCCCGCCGAGGGCGTGAGTGGCCAGCCGTCTTCGAGCAACTTGCCGCAGGCGGAGCCCTCAGCACAGCCCCAATTCCGACTGAGGAGGCGTCTCCGTCGAGTTGGAGAGTTGGCGGAGGAGCAGGCCATCCAGCAGCCGCGACGCTGTGGGACATGCTCCACCGCGGCAAGCAACGTTGCCGCGGGAGGGTCCCAGGCTGTGCCGGCAACTGAGGCGGGGTCTTCCCGGGCTGCCACGCCTGATCCTGCCGCAGCTCTCGGCAAGCGCCGGAGGGAGCCTACTCCTCCGCCGCGTCGCGCCGAGAGGGTACCGGAGTTCGACCTCTCTGCGCTGAGCTCCGATGACGACGAAGAGGAGGAGGAGGAGGATGAGGAGGACTAAGGCTTTCTCCTTACTGCACTTGTCTTTCTTTGTTGTTGTTTGTCTTGTATCTAATTTGCTTCTCCCTAAACTTCTGTTTCTTTTTAGGACTTTGGCCGAGAGGGCGGCGAAGAGGGCCAAGGTCCCCGTGGTCGACATCGGGGACGATCCTGCCGTGACGACGGAAGGTACGTCCGAGACCACCTTGACGGACTCGATCCCTTCTCCTCGCGGCAGCCCCCAGCACAGCCCCCAGCGTAAGTGTTTTGGTTCAATTCCCGTCGTGGGGCGCGCACGGGTGCTTCTTCTTTTGCTGACATCTTGATTATTGACTCATTTGTATAGGAGCAGAACAAGCCCACCAGGAGCAATCGGAGGCCGACTCGGAGGTGTCGTCGGCTTCAACTACGCCGCCAAGGGCCGATTCCCCGATATGGGAGCACTCCCCGACAAGGAGGGGGTCTCCGGCAAGGGGCGGAACCGGCGAGCCCCCAGTGGTGGAGCCTATGATCACAGAGCCCAGCACATGTGACCCTCCTTGCCGGAAACTTTCCCTTCGGTTCTGCTGATCTTCTTTCTCTTCCTTTTGGGTATCTGCTTGACTTTTCCTTCCTCTTCCTGTCTTCAGATCCTCCTCTTGGGGACCCGATGGAAACTGGGGCCACCGGCGAGGAGGGCGTGCGCGGCAACACTGAGGACGTCGCTGCCGACGAGGAAGAGGCCGGCGCTGATGAGCCCGCCGACGAGGAAGCCGCCAGGACTGCTGGTGCAGGAGCCGGCGAGGGATCTGGCGGCCGTACTGATGACCCAGAGGACGCAGGAGCGCGAGGCGCTGCACCGACCGCCGACCCCTCCGCCGCGGATGTGGTATCGGGCTCCGAGGAGCCCCAGCCAGGTGCTTACTTGAAGGCTGGCGAGGGCGTGTACATCAAGCTTCCCTGGGCGTCGAGCTCCAGGGCGCCGGTCGAGGGAGTGGAATTTGACGGGGAGGTACTCGCCTCCGCTGGGCTGGCAGTGGTTGACAAACCAGGCAGCGGCAGCGGCGAGTCCGAGGAGGAGTAGTTGCTCCGAAAGCTGGTGTCACTCTACCGCGCCCGGCAAGCGAAGCTCGAGTCCCGGGAAGCGCTTGTCGCGCAAGCGGGAGTTGACATAGAGAAACATGTGCAAGAGCTCCGGGACCACAACCAGGAGGCCCTCCGATCCATTGCAGAGGAGAGGGCGCAGCTGGGCGAGGCAAAGGAGGCGTTCATCCTGGAGAAGGCTGAAGCCGAGGAGCAGCAGAGGCTCGCCGCCGAGGAGATGTCCAGGCGGGAAGGTGAGCTGACACAGAAGAAAGCCAGTCTGGACAGTCACGAGGAGGAGCTCGAGGCACGAGAGCAGGCGCTTGGCAGGACGCTCAAGGAGGCAAAGGACGCAGCCGCGGCCGCTGAGGCCGCCAAGAAGGATTTAGAGGAGAGGGTGACGCGGCTGGAGGCGGACATGACAAGGAAGAATGACGAGCTTGCCGCACTCCAGCGCGAGCGTGAAAAAGATGCACGAGCCCATGGTGATCTGCAGGCCCAGCTCGCCGAGAAGATCAAGGAGCTGAACGTCGCCAAGGACTCGAGTGCTGATCTGGAGCTGAAGCTATCCACCTTGGCGGGGACGCTGGACGCCGCCAAGAAGCGAGAGGATGACTTGAGAAAAGAGCTCAAGGGCAACGAGGAGCTGCTGACGAGGGCCGCCGAGACCAAGAACACCTTCAAGGCCACGGTGGAGCTCTGGACGGAGGGCCTCGTCAACATCGCCGCGCTCATCGACGAGGAGCTGGCGGGGCTGGACCTGGCGGGCTTCGGGTACCCCACGGAGGGAAATCTCCAACCCAGTGCCAAGCTCACGCTTTTCTTCAAGGATGTGGTGACGGCTCTCCGGCAGCTCCGGGAAAGGATCCCGAAGCAGCTGGCCAACGAGTCGCGCGCGATCTGCACCAAGGTCCTGGAGAAGGTGTTGGTGAAGATCCTCTTCCGCAACCCGAGCGTCGACTTCACCCGTGTCACCAAGAAGCTGCCGGCGGAAGCCGATCTTGAAGAGCTCAAAGCCATCGTTGCACCCATCGTGGACAAGATCAACGAAGTTAGGAGGGTCGACGGTGATCGTGTGGATTAGGCCGCCCTTCTTCTTCCTCTTCCCTGCCGCTGCATTTTCAGTTATGAGGACGATCCAGTCAGTGCCACAATAAGTCATTTTTGTAATATAACTTTATTCTGGGCAACGCTCGTTATGTTATATCCTTTACTCCGTTACATCCCTTGCATGTTTTTGCCCTACGCTTTGAGGGAACTTGCCGGCGCGAGCACACTTGCCGAGTGCGGAACATCAGCAGCCCGCTGGCGGTGCCGCCTCCGGCAAGAAATCTTGTCGGGCCTAGTTGCAGCTCGCTTGTATTGTTGAGCGGACTCGAAAACAACTCAAGGGCGCAACTTAGTCGCGAGTCGATTCCTCCGTGCACAGGTTTTCCATACAAGGCACGAACGTTCAAGGAATATAACTTAAAGAATTTAAAACTGACTGTGCTCAAACTTTGGCAACTTAGCTTTTCTGTCGTCCTCGCCCCGGCAAGGTTAGATTCCTTTGAACGACGCCTAGTCCACACCTTTATCTTCTCCTTCCCCCCCAGTGAACTTGTGGGCAGAGGAATCTTCTTTTTGGGAAGAAAGAAGAGAAAATAATTATATGGAACCTTAAAGTTTTCTATTGCTTACCAGGGGTGTGTGCTGCACAAAGTGTCAGATATAGATACAAAAGAAAAGAAGATGCATTAAACTTGACAAGATGTGCGAGGCACGTGAACTTTATTTATGCACGGGAGCTGCGCCCGGCTTTGTACAAAGGGTTACATGCGACAGCGGCAAGGCTTGTACAAAAGGTGGTTGCCGGAACGGGGTCCGGCAACCGCGCCTTATGGGTAAAACTTGCGAAAATGTTCTATGTTCCAGGAGTTGCTCACCGGAATGCCATCCTCGGTCTCAAGGCGGACAGCGCCGGGCCTAGTGACTCGTTTCACCCGATAAGGGCCTTCCCACTTCGGCGTCAACTTGTTGGAATTCTTGGCGGACTGAACACGCCGAAGAACAAGGTTGCCTTCCTCGAAGCTTCTGGCATTAACTTTGCAGCTATGGTAGCGGGGCAAAGCTTGTTGGTAGCGAGCAGCTTGCACAGCAGCCTGAAGATGATTCTCCTCGAGGAGCAGCGCGTCATCTCGTCGCAGCTGCTCTTGCTCAAGCTCATCATAAGCGAGCACTCGAGGCGATCCGTATACAAGTTCCGTGGGGAGAACTGCCTCTGCTCCGTAGACCAGAGCAAAGGGTGTCTGGCCAGTGGCTCGATTTGGTGTCGTCCTGATTGACCAAAGAACCACTAGCAGCTGATCAATCCAATTTTTTCCGCACTTGCGGAGCCTGTCGAAAGTTCTGGTCTTGAGCCCGCGCAGTACTTCAGCGTTTGCCCTCTCCGCTTGACCGTTGCTTCTCGGGTGAGCAACAGAAGCGAAGCAGATCTCGGTGCCAAGATCTTGGACGTATTGCATGAAGGCGTGGCTCGTGAATTGTGTGCCATTGTCGGTGATTATCCTATTAGGGATTCCGAAACGGCAAACAATTGACCTGAAGAACTTGACGGCTGATTGTGCTGTCACCTTTCTCACTGGTTCCACTTCCGGCCACTTTGTGAACTTGTCGATTGCAACGTACAAGTATTCAAAGCCCCCGACAGCTCGGGGAAACGGGCCGAGGATGTCGAGCCCCCAGACCGAAAATGGCTAGGATAAAGGGATTGTTTGGAGAGCTTGAGCTGGTTGATGAATCTGCTTGGAATGGAACTGGCACGCTTCACACTTGGTTACTTGTGCAGTTGCATCCTGGAGGGCTGTTGGCCAGAAGAAACCTTGCCGGAAAGCCTTACCGGGAAGTGCTCTTGCGCCTATGTGGTGACCACATATGCCTCCATGTATCTCTGCCAACAGCTCTTGTCCTTCTTCCCGGGAGATGCACTTCAATTTCACTCCGTTGAATCTTCTTCTGTACAGTATGTTATCGACAAACTGGTACATACTCGATTGCCGGGCTACTTTCTCCGTTGCTTCCTGCTCCTCGGGAAGTTCTCCTGTTTGCAGGAAATGGACGATCTGCTGTGCCCATGCTGGAGCTTGTGGCTCGACGGCAAGGACTAAAGGCGCAAATGCTGCTGCGGGAACATCCGCTTCTACGGCAAGGATCTGGGATCCTGCCGGAGCGTGATGTTCCCCGGCAAGCGTGTTGGGACACGGCTTGTCGGGGGCGTCTGTTTCAACGAAACAAACCATAGGGCTTGTCGGAGCAGACTGCCCCTCAGCGCTCTCTGTGCCGGTCCTGGCGACCTTCTTGGCGGCGGCTCCAGGGAGCTCTGCCGGAAAGTAGTCGCCAGTGACCAACTTCCTCTTTTTGCTCTGTCCAGTTGATGGTGTTACAGATGGCTGAGTTAGCTTGAGCACAAAAACCCTGGTTCCACAGGTAACTTGAGCGCATCACACTTTGACAGACCATCTGCAATGTCATTCTGAGCTCTTGGAACATGTTCCATCTGCAGGCCGTCAAAATGTTCTTCTAGCTTCCTCACTTCATCGATGTATGCTTCCATCAACGGACTTTGATAATCTTTGTTCACTTGGCGGACAACTAGCTGCGAGTCACCCCTGACAATAAGCTTCCTGATCCCAAGTTCAGCAGCGATTCTGAGTCCGGCAAGAAACCCTTCATACTCTGCAGTATTGTTTGTTGCTTGCTCCTTGGGAAAGTGCATCTGGATCACGTACTTGAGGTGTTCTCCGGTGGGTGCGACAAGTAGTACTCCCGCACCGGCGCCTTGCAGCGAGAAGGCTCCATCAAAGTACATGACCCATTCTTTGCTTGCTTCCTTGACAGGGATGCTCTTCTCCGGAGTTTCCTCATCGGGCGTTGGCATCCATTCCGCTATGAATTCTGCCAATGCTCGGCTCTGAATAGTTGAAGTACTCTCAAACTTGAGGCCAAAGCTTGACAATTCTAGTGCCCACTCGACAATTCTGCCCGTTGCTTCTGGATTCTGCAATATCCTTTTCAACGGGAAGCGAGTGACAACTGTGATCTCATGTGCTTGAAAGTAATGGCGCAGCTTCCTCGAGGCCATGAGAAGGCCGAAAAGCAGCTTCTGCACACCAGAGTATCTTGATCTAGTCCCCTGCAAAAGGGAGCTGACGAAGTAAACTGGGCGCTGCACCATCTTCTTCTGTTTTTCTTCCGGCAACTGCGCAGATCCATCCTTGGCGGAGCCAGAACTTATCAGATCAGGGCTTGCCAGGCCAGAGCTTGTCAGAGAAGCCCCCTGCTTTTTGCTGGACTCGCTTGCCGCGGCCACTGGCTCATCATCCGCTTCTCTCTCCACAACTAACGCAGCACTAACCACTTGATTGGTTGCCGCCAGATATAGCAGCAACTTCTCCTATGGTTTAGGTGCGACAAGTGTTGGAGTAGAGGACAGGTATTTCTTCAAGTCCTGCAGCGCAGCCTCCGCTTCCGGAGTCCATTTCATTGGACCTGCCTTTTTCAAAATCTTGAAAAAGGGCAGGGCGCGCTCAGCAGATTTAGAGATGAACCTACTGAGAGCAGCAACGCAGCCGGCAAGCTTTCGCACATCCTTGACTCGCTTCGGGGCTTCGATCTGCTCGATGGCTTCAATCTTATCGGGATTGGCTTCAATCCCCCTCTGAGATACAAAGAATCCAAGAAGTTTGCCGGAAGGGACTCCAAACACACACTTCTCGGGATTCAGCTTGAGATTGATCTTGCGCAGATTTGCAAAAGTCTCGTCTAAATCCTGGACCAGAGTCTCTTTGTTCTTGCTCTTGACCACTATGTCATCCATGTAAGCTTCTACATTTCTGTGTAGCTGTGGCTCAAAAGCATGACTGACTACCCTTGCAAATGTTGAACCAGCATTCTTTAGTCCGAAAGGCATCCGTACAAAGCAGTACGTGCCACATGGAGTAATGAACGCTGTTTTCTCTTCATCCTCTTCCGCCATGAAGATCTGATGATATCCTGAGTATGCATCAAGGAACGAAAGCAGATCACATCCTTCTGTGGAGTCGACAATCTGGTCAATGCGCGGCAAGGGAAATGGATCCTTAGGACAGGCTTTATTGACATCTGTGAAGTCAATACAAAGCCTCCACTTCCCGTTGGCCTTGCGCACGACTACTGGATTGGCTAACCACGTTGGATGGAGTACTCCTCGGACCAGGCCTGCTGCTTCCAAGTTCTTGATCTCCTCTGCAATGAACTCTTGACGCTCCATCGCTTGTTTCCTGACTCTCTGCTTGACGGGCCGCGCGTGAGGACAGACGGCAAGGTGGTGCTCAATTACTTCCCTGGGAACACCGGGGATGTCAGATGGTTGCCATGCAAACACATCGACATTCGCCCGCAGGAAAGCAACGAGCGCGCTTTCCTATTTAGGGTCAAGCGTGGCACTGATGGTGAAGGTACCACCAGTGCCGTCCTCCTTGGCGGCCACCTTCTTGGTCTTTGGTGAAGTTATATTTGCCTTCTTGCACTTGCCGGCGGAGCTCGATGGTGCGTCCTCGACGGTAGCGCAGCACTCCGAAGAGGTGCGCTTGCCGGAGTGGGCATCAGAGCTACTCTTGCCGGACTTGGGTTTCTTCTTCCCCCGGGGAGCTTCAGCGGCAAGTGGCTTGTGTTCTTCTGCGGCTGCTGCTTCCCGGTAGATCTTGTCGGTACAGATAAGTGCATCCTTCTTGTCGCCTTGGACAGAAATGACACTTATCGGACCAGGCATCTTGAGCACATTGTAGGCATAGTGAGAGGCTGCCATGAACTTGGCAAGCGCTGGACGGCCGAGTATCCCATTGTAAGGCAATGGGAAATCAGCGATGTCGAATGTTACTCTCTCTGTTCTGAAATTCAGCTCGCTGCCGAAGGTTACTGGCAGTGTGATCTTTCCCTTCGGCTTGCTCCTTCCCGGATTTATCCCTTGAAAGGTACCGGTTTCTTCGAGCTCGCTGTCGGGGATCTGGAGCTTCTTGAGTACTGCGGAGGAGATGAGATTCAGGCCGGCCCCGCCGTCAACCAACATCTTTGTGACCTTGAGGTTGCGGATGGTTGGTGAAACCAACATCGGCAAGCACCCGACCGCAGTGATGCGATCGGGGTGATCCTCAACGTCGAAGACGATGGGCGTGCTGGACCACTTCAGGGGCTTGCGCGCTTCGACTGATGGTTCTGCTACGTTCACCTCCCGCACCCATTGTTTGAGTTGACGGTGTGAGGTGTGCAGAGAAGCACCGCCGTCAATGCACAAAACCTCCGTTGCCTTCTGAAACTCTTGGTCATCAGTCTCATCTTCCTCCATCTCATCAACCTCATCTTCTTCTTCATCCTTGTCACGGCCCCGGGGAGGTCTATCTCCTTGCCGCTGCTTGGGCTTGCCGCGGCGCCCTCCCTGGGCGGGAAGCTTCTTGCCGGGTCCTCCGCCACCTTTCTGGGCCTTTTCCTTGTCGCGGCGCTCATACTCGGCTTTCTGCAGCTCCGCCATCTACTCAACCTTCTTGCACGCTTGGAAGTCATGGCCCTTGGTGTGATGGATCTTGCAATATTGCTTGCCGGAGCCGTCCTGCTTGTCGGCGGCCACCACAGCCTCGCCGGAGTCGCTGGCTTTGGCCTTGCCGGAGCCGCCTTCGTTGCCTGACTACTCGACAACTAGCACGTCCTTAGCCTTTCTCTTTCTGTTGTTCCACCTCCGGTTCTTCCTTGCCGGGGCGGTGTCCTCCTCACTGTCAGATCCTTCTGCCCCCGCAGTCTCTCCGGGGATTTTCCTCCCCTCCTCAGCCCATGCACACTTGTCGGCCAGAGCATATAGCTCGCTGACATCCCTAATCTTGCACATCGCCATCTCCTCCCTCATCCGGCGGTTGCGCACGTTCTGATGGAATGCGCTGATAACCGCGGCAGGGTGGACGTCCGGGATGTTGCGCTGCACCTGGCTGAATCTCTGTATGTACTTGCGCAGAGGTTCTCCCTCGTTCTGGACGAGCAGATGCAAATCACTCTCCTGGCCATGTGGTTTGTGGCCGCCTGTGAAGGCGCCGACAAATTGGTGACACAGGTCCGCCCACGAAGAGATGGAGCTGTCCGGCAAGTGCATGAGCCAAGATCTGACGTTGGGCTTGAGCACCAGCGGGAAGTAGTTGGCGAGGATCTTCTCGTCTCGCCCCCCGGCAGCCTGCACCGCGATGGTGTAGACGCTAAGGAACTCCGACGGATGTATCCTGCCATCGTACTTTTCGGGCACGTCTGGCTTGAAGTTCTTGGTGCGGGGCCACTGGACTTGCCGCAGCTCACGGGAGAACGCAGGGCAACCTGCCGCGTACGGCAAGTCGCCTGGTTCCCCCGGCGCGTGCATGTCGACAGTGGGCCCAGCGCGCTGGTCAGATTGACGTCGCGCTTCTCTTCTGCGCTCGATGCGAGTACGAGCATCTTCGTGCCGTCGTTCTTGGAGAACTTGGCGTTGGTCGCGGCGAGTTCGTGGGTCCGACGACGCAGTGGAGTCGGCGTCGGGGTTGGCCCGGCAAGTGGGCGATCTCGGCCTTCGGGGCGGGGAGTGCATGGTAGTGGCACCCCCAGCGGTCTTGTCGCCGTCGGCTTGCACCTGGGCGCCTTGCCGGGGCTTCGATGCGCTCGGTTGCCGGGGCTTGTCGCTGTTGGCGAAGCCGATGAGGCTATAAATGGTCATCCTCCAGTCGTCAATCTTGTGTGGCGCCGGAGGGTAGTCTAGGAGCAGTTGCGCTCGGGCCAGCGCTTCCTCTGCAGTCTTGGGTGGCGGTGGCGACGAGCGGCGCGAGGAACGGGATGTGCTCGGACTCCCAACTGGGTTGGAAGGAGCAACACCCCGTCCGGGCGACCGTACTTCACTCGCGCCAGCATGCTGGCGTGCTCGCTGGTCTTGAACGCCCCGCGACCCACCAGCTTGGCCTTGTTCCAACGCGAGCACGGTGCTAGGGGCACCGTGGCGTTGTTGGTCTTGCACCTCCTGAGAGGGGCGCGGTGGATATCCAGACGCTGAAGCTTGCGGGGCCTTGTCCTTGGACCTGGTGACGACGTGAGTGCCGCCACCGGCGCCCGCTCCTCCGTCGGCGTCCGCCCCACCGCCCGTTTGCTCCGGTGGCGATAGGACAGTCGCAGACGGAGCGGCTATCTCCGAGGCCTTCTTCTTCGGTGGCATGTTGACGAAGATGTTGATGTAGCGCGCGCGAAGACCAGATCAGGTTCGCACAACCTCGACACCCCCTACCTCGCGCGCCAAAGATGTCGTGGGCTGGGGACGAGCACCTATGGGGCACAGGGGGCCCCTTCTGGTCCGGCAGGGGGGCGAGGGCCGCACGAAGAGCAGATCGAGGTCACACACGCGGGGGATTTTACCCAGCTTCGGAGCTCTTCGGAGAGATAAAACTCCTACTGCTGCTTTGCATTGTATTTGTTCCTGCTCGAGAGCGCGAGCGTGTAGTGGTGCTGGATGTGTCGAATGGACCCCCCCCTCTTCTACGTGCGCATGGGCCTCCCTTTTATAGTCTGGAGGGGGCACCAACAGGTGGCAGCGTAGGAAGAGGGGGTAAAAGAGTAAAAACGCAGGTTGGTACAACAGTGTCCAACAGTGTCCCCTACCTAACTCTGACGGCAGGGGACAAAGACATTTAATGCCCGTCCGGTCGCCCCAATAGTGCAAGGAAACGACCGTTAGGTGCGCCACCGTTCACCACGATGGCCTCCTTGTCAGCTCCGCTTGCCACCTCGCACCGCATGGCTGCACAGCGCCTCGCCACGTGCTCCTGGGATGGCCCTGGGGTGACACGTCGTTGGATGCGCTAGGGCTTGGGTGCAGGGTGGCAGCCTTGCCGCGGCAAGTGCCTTGCCGTGGCCCCTCTCTTGCCGCGCTGGCAAGCTTGCCGGTCGTCGGGCCTTGCCGGGACGCGCGGGGCGTCGCGGCAAGTCTTCTGGACGCGCCTTGGTTGGCCTTCCCGGCAAGCTCCTCTTGCCGGGGCCTTGTTCTTCCCGGCAAGCTCCTCTTGCCGGGTCTTTGTCCACTCGGTTGATACTTTGTTCTTGAATGGCAGTAAGTGGAAATGACGGAGGGTCTGGGCGGGCGCCAGGCGAGCCTTGCCGCGGGGTGCTGCAACTGCCCGTGCACAAGTTCGGGATACTAAGGTACCCCTACTTTAGTTCACCGACACATGGAACAATCAAAAATTATAGATACGTTGGATACGTATCAACATCCCCAAGCTTAATTCATGCTCGTCCTCGAGTAGGTAAATTACAGAAACATAATTTTTGATGTGGAAAGCTGCCTAACATGTTCATCACATTTCTTTTCTTTATAGCATGGACATATGGACTTTTATATGATTCAAAGCAATAGTCTAGTTTTGACATGAAGACTTTAATATTCAAGCATACCAACAAGCAACCATGTCTTCCAAAATATCAACACTAAGCAAGTTATCCCTAGCCCATTATGCTCAATCATTGATCCATTCATGAAACACACTCGAATATTAGCTACACCCAATGCTTAAATACGATCATAGTGCCGCTTAGTTGGTGCTTTATAAGAGGAGTTGGAGACTCAAATTCAAAATAAAAAATTGCATAAGTAAAAGAAAGGCCCTTCGTGGAGGGAAGTAGGGATTTGTAGAGGTGCCAGAGCTCAAAGCTTAAATTGAGAGATAAAAATATTTTTGAGAGGCATACTTTTCCCACCAACAAAAACGACTTAGAGATCCCAACACTTCCCATGCTAGATACATCATATGTGGTTCCCAAAGAGAAAATAAAGTTTATTCCTTTTTCCACCATTACTTTCATTTTCCATGGCTAGCCGAATCCACGGTTGCCCTCCATACCAACACTTTCCAAGGAATTTATTATTTGACAACATAAAGTAAATTCGTTTTTAATTTCGGGACTGGGCATCCCTAATACCTTTGTCGTACTCTCGTGCAATGACAAGTGAATAAACACTCATCGTGAGAATAACACATCTAGCATGGAAAATATTGTCACCCTTCACCGCCTCGCGAGCGGTAGAGCACACAAAAGAGAAATTTGTTTTGAAAATTAGAGATGGCACATGCAAATTTCCTTAAACGGCATGGAAATACCGCATATAGGTAGGTATAGTGGACTCATATGGCAAAACTGGTTTAAAGGGTTTTGGATGCACAAGTAGTGATCATACTTGGTGCAAAATGAAGGCTAGCAAAAAGATTGAGAAGCGACCAACCAAAAAGCAAAAAATCTCATACCCAAGCATTAAGCATAAGTAACACCGAATAATGCACCATAATTAGGATATAAATTTCATTGCATAACTGTTGACTTTCGTACTCGCATAGGGAATCTCAAACCTTAACATCAATATTCTTACTAAAGCACAATTACTCTTCAACATGACTCCCATATCATATCATCATATCTCAAAACCATTACTAAGAATCAAGTTTATTTTGTCCAATGCTCTTCATGAAAGTTTTTTTTATATCCTCCTTGGATATCTATCACTTTGGGACTATTTTCATATGCTGTTTTTGACAAGCTCAAACAAATATAAGTGAAGAACATGAGCATATTTTTCTTTCTCTCAAAATAATCTAAGTGAAGCAAGAGAGAATTTCTTAAAATTTTACTAAATCCCAAAAAAATCTAAGTGAAGCATGAGAGCATTTCTTCAAAAATAACAAAGCACACTGTGCTAAAAAAAGATATAAGTGAAGCACTAGAGCAAATCCATGGCTCTAAAAATTTAAGTGAAGCATAGGAGCAGCATAGCATAATTTTTGGCTCTCTCAAAAGGGTGTGTTCAGCAAGCATTCAACACTTAAAACACAAAGCAAAACAATCAGAGACTCATATCATACAAGACGCTCCAAGCAAAACTCATCATATGTGACGAATAAAAAATATAGCTTCAAGTAAAATACCGATGGTTGTTAGAAGAAAGCGGGGATGCCACTCGGGGGCATCCCCAAGCTTAGTTGCTTGCTACTTCTTTGAATATTATCTTGGGCTGCCTCGGGCATCCCCAAGCTTAACATTTGCTAATCCTTATTACTTCATCCATCGTAAGATCACCCAAAACTTGAAAACTTCAATCACACGAAACTCCAAAAAACCTTTGTGAGATCCGTTAGTATAAGAAAACAAACCACTACTATAAGTACTGTAGCAAACCTATTCTTATTTTGTTTTTGCATTATAGCTACTATATTCCAGCTTTTCTATGGCAGAAACTCATCAAAGAAAACCATAGAATCATCAAAACAAGCACAAAATGCAAAGAAAACAGAATCTTTCAAAAACAGAACCGTTTGTAGCAATCTGAATATTTCGAATACTTTTGTAACTTCAAAAATCTTGTGAAATTAGGAATCCTAGGTAATTTGTATTTAATATTGTACAAACATAATCAACTCAAAAGCACTTTTCTGTGATTTAATAAAACTAATTTTGTGAGTGCATAAGTTTCTGTTTTTCAGCAAGATCAAATCAACTTTCACCCAAATCAACCCAAAGGCCTTGCTTGGCACAAACACTAATTAAAACACTAAAACCACAATCATAACAGTAGAATAATTGTGCTAACACACAAGAACAGAAAGCAAAAAGCAAAAATAAATTTTTATTCATTGAGTTGCCTCCCAATAAGTGCTATCGTTCTACGCCCCTAGCTAGGCATAACGCGTAGGATCTAAGTGTTGTCATCTTTGGTTCTAGATCCATAAGATGCCCTCATGGTTGACTCATATGGTGGCCTAATTATCGTTCTAGGGAAGTGTTCCATTCCCTTTCTTAGTGGAAATTTAAATTTAATATTGCCTTCTTTCATATCAATCACGGCACAAATAGTACGTAAAAACAGTCTACCAAGAATAATTGGACAAGACGGATTGCAATCAATATCATCTATGGGCTAATAATTCCTATTTCCAAGAATATGAACATCATTAATTCTTCCCATAGGCTTTTTAATAGTAGAATCCGCCAAGTGCAAATTTAAAGAGCATTCTTCAAGATCGGTAAGACCAAGCACATCACATAAAGATTTCGGAATTGTAGAAACACTAGCACCCAAGTCACATAAAGCAAAACATTCATAATTTTTAATCTTGACTTTGGTAGTAGGTTCCCACTCAACATGCAATTTTCTAGGAATTGAAACTTCTAATTCCAACTTTTCTTCAAAAGCTTTCATCATGGCAGCAACAATATGTTTAGTAAAAGCTTTATTTTGTTCATAAGCATGGGGTGAATTTATCATGGATTGCAACAAAGAAATACAATCAACCAAAGAGCAACTATCATAATTAAAGTCTTTGTAATCCAAAATAGTGGGCACATCACTAGTTAAAGTCCTGACCTCTTCAAACCCACTTTTATCAATTTTCTCAACAAGATTTTCACCCTCCGAATCATAGGGACGCCTTCTAGCTAACGTTGACTCTTCTCCAGTCCCTTTTTCATCAATCTTAAATTTACTAAACAAAGAATCAATAGAAGAAAAATAAATCATTTTAAGATCTTCATCACTTTTGTGATAGTAATCACTAGAAAACGCTCTTTCTAAAAATTCTCTTTTAACTCTAAGCATAGTTGTTCTTTTCTTGCTTTTATCCATAGAAACATAAAGAGCTTTAATTGATTCTTCAACTTTAGGCACAAAATTTTTCATCTTGAGAGTTTCTACATCATGAGAAATTGTATCAACACTTCTAGATAAATCATCAATTTTATTCAACTTTTCTTCTAGCGAAGTGTTGAAAGCCTTTTGCATATTGATAAATTCTTTAATATTTCTCTCAAGATCAGAGGTGTTTCTATTATTATTATAGGTTGGATTACCATAGGAATTACCATAGTTATTAGAGGAATTACTAGGAAAAGGCCTAGGATTAAAATTACCTCTATAAGCATTGTTATTGAAATTGTTTCGTGAGACAAAATTCACATCTATGGCATCACTATTTTGCTCAATCAAAGTAGACAAGGGCACATCATTAAGATCAATAGGAGAACTTTTATTTGCAACCAACTTCATAAGAGCATCAACTTTTTCACTCAAAGATTTTATTTCTTCTACCAAATTGACCTTTTTACTAGTAGGAGCTCTTTCGGTATGCCATTGCGAGTAATTTGCCATTATATTGTCTAGCAATTTAGTGGCTTCACCCAAAGTTATTTCCATAAAAGTACCCCCGCGGCGGAATCAAAAATATGATGAGAAACAAAATTCAATCCCGCATAAAAAATTGGTATGATCATCCAACAATTTAACCCATGAGTTGGGCAATTCCTTAGCATCAATTTAATCCTTTCCCAAGATTGTGCAACATGCTCATGTTCAAGTTGCTTGAAATTCATGATCTGGGTTCTAAGGGAAATATTTTTTGCGGGCGGAAAATACTTAGTGATAAAAGCATGCTTGCACTTGCTCCAAGAATCGATACTATTGTGAGGCAAAGAAGAAAACCAATTTTTTGCATGATCTCGCAAGGAAAACGGAAATAATTTTAACTTCACAACATCATTGTCCACATCTTTTTTATTTTTCATATCGCATAATTCCATGAATGTGTTAAGATGGGACGCGACATCCTCATTAGGAGTACCGGCAAATTGATCTTTCATGACAAGATTCAACAAAGCAGTATTAATATCAGAAGACTCCGCACTAGTGGCGGGAGGAGCAATCGGAGTGCTAATAAAATCATTGTTTTTGGTATTTGAGAAATCACACAACTTGGTGTTCTCTTGAGTCATGATGACTATGCAACAAGATTGCACTCAAAAAGGGATCTGACAAGAAAACGACGAACGAAAAAGAGGGCGAATAGAACGACAAATTTAGGTGAAGTGTGGGAGAGGGAAACGAGAGGCAAATGGCAAATAATGTAAACTGCGAGGAGATGAGATTTGTGATTAGGAACCTGGTTGATGTTGAAGATCCTCCCAGGCAACGGCGCCAGAAATTCCTTTTGATGTCTCCTAGAACTACGCCGGTATTTCCCCAAAGAGGAAGGATGATGCAGTATAGAGATGGTAGGTATTTCCCTCAGTGATGAGACCAAGGTTATCGAACCAGTAGGAGAACCTCCTCACACCACGTAAACATCACCTGCACACAAATAACAAATACTCACAACCCGACGTGTTAACGGGGTTGTCAATCCCTTTCGGGTACGGCGCCTCAAGATAGGCAAATAATGTGAGGTAAAAGTGGTAGATAGGATAAATAGATCGCGGAACAAATAAATTGCAGTAAGGTATTTTTTTATTTTTGGTTTAATATATCTGAAAATAAATGCAAAGGAAAATAGATCGCAAGGCAAATATGATGAAAAGAGACCCGGGGGCCGTAGGTTTTACTAGTGGCTTCTCTCGAAAAAAATGGCAAACGGTGGGTGAGGGAGTCCTGGACTAGGGGGTGTCCGGATAGCCGGACTATCTCATCAGCCGGACTCCAAGACTATGAAGATACAAGATTGAAGACTTTGTCCCGTGTCCGGATGGGACTTTCCTTGGCGTGGAAGGCAAGCTTGGCGATACGGATATGTAGATCTCCTACCATTGTAACCGACTCTGTGTAACCCTAGCCCTCTCCGGTGTCTATATAAACTGGAGGGTTTTAGTCCGTAGGACGAACAATCATTACAACAATCATACCATAGGCTAGCTTCTAGGGCTTAGCCTCCTTGATCTCGTGGTACATCCACTCTTGTACTACCCATATCATCAATATCAATCAAGCAGGAGTAGGGTTTTACCTCCATCGAGAGGGCCCGAACCTGGGTAAAAACATCGTGTCCCTTGTCTCCTGTTACCATCCGCCTAGACGCACAGTTCGGGACCCCCTACCCGAGATCCGCCGGTTTTGACACCGACATTGGTGCTTTCATTGAGAGTTCCTCTGTGTCGTCATCGATAGGCTTGGTGGCTTCTTCAATCAACAACAACGCCGTCCAGGGTGAGACTTTTCTCCCCGGACAGATCTTCGTATTAGGTGGCTTCGCACTGTGGGCCAATTCACTTGGCCATCTGGAGCAGATCGAAAGCTATGCCCCTGGCCATCAGGTCAGATTTGGAAGCCTAAACTTCACGGCTGACATCCGCGGAGATTTGATCTTCGATGGATTCGGGCCACAGCCGAGCGTGCCGCACTGTCACGAGGGACATGATTTAGCTCTGCCGCCGGACAGTGCCCTGGAGGACGGACACGAGTCCGCTCTGACCCATAGTTCGGAGCAGACCGCGCAGATCGAGGACAGGTGGCTGGACACCGCCTCGGGAGCTGCAACTTCTATGGCGATGGAGCCGAATACTGACCTTGTCCCTTATAAAGCTCGTGACTCCGAGGCGCCGGACTCCTTGCCGGACTCCGAACACCTTGCGCCCCTGCCAATCGAATCCGATTGGGTGCCGATCATGGAGTTCACCGCCGCGGACTTCTTTCAGCACTCGCCCTTTAGCGACATCCTAAATTTGCTAAAGCATCTCTCGTTATCAGGAGAACCCTAGCCGGACTGCGGTCAGGATGGTTGGGATGCGGACGACGAAGAAATTCAAAGCCCACCCACCACCCACTTTGTAGCCACTGTCGACAATCTAACCGACATGCTAGACTACGACTCCGAAGACATCACGGTATGGACGACGACGCCGGAGACGATCAAGAACCAGCGCCTACAGGGCACTGGAAGACCACCTCGTCATACGACATATACATGGTGGACACCCCAAAGGATGGGGACGGCGAAGAAGCAGTGGAGGCAGATTCTTCTAAGAAACATCCCAAGCGCCAACGTCAGCGACGCCGCTCTAAATCCCGCCACAATAAGAATGGAGATTCCGGCACCGGAGATAACAACACCCCAGAGAGTGCCGAAGACAACCCCCTCCAGCAAGATTCATCACAGGAGGATGGAGTAGCCAGCCCTCGAGAGAGAGCGGCAGACGAGGAGATAGAGGATGACAATTACATGCCTCCCTCCGGAGATGAGGCAAGCCTCAACGACGACGAATTTGTCGTGCCAGAGGATCCCGTCGAACAAGAGCATTTTAAACGCAGGCTTATTGCCACGGCAAATATCCTAAAGAAAAAGCAGCAACAGCTTCAAGCTGATCAAGACCTGCTGGCCGACAGATGGACCGAGGTCCTCGCGGCCGAAGAGTATGAACTCGAACGCCCCTCCAAGAGCTACCCAAAACGCAAGTTGCTCCCCTGACTAGAGGAGGAAGCATACAAACCTTCATCACCAGCGCACAATACGGCAGACCGACCACCCCGTGGTCGCGACAGAGAGGCATCTAGGCCCTCCATCAGGACCGTACCCCGACACCGCTCGAAAAGTATGAAGCCACGAGGGAATGTGCCGGACTTGTGGGATATATTGGAGGACAAGGCAAGACAATCCAGATCTATCTACGGATCACGTGGGCGCCCCACGACCCACAACGACTACCGTCGCGCCGAATATAGCAACTCCGGTCGGGCCGAACACAGCAGACAACGCTCTCTTGAGCTACGTCGTGATATTGCTCAATATAGAGGCGCCGCACACCCACTATGCTTCACAGACGAAGTAATGGATCATCAAATCCCTAAAGGGTTTAAACCCGTGAACATTGAATCCTACGATGGCACAACAGACCCCCGCGGTTTGGATCGAAGATTACCTCCTTCATATCCATATGGCCCGCGGCGACGATCTACACGCCATCAAGTATCTCCCACTCAAGCTTAAAGGACCAGCTCGGCATTGGCTTAACAGCTTGCCCGCAGAGTCAATTGGGTGTTGGGAGGACCTGGAAGCCGCATTCCTCGACAACTTCCAGGGCACATATGTGCGACCACCAGACGCCGATGACTAAAGCCACATAATTCAGCAGCCAGACGAATCGGCCAGACAGTTCTGGACACAGTTCTTAACAAAGAAAAATCAAATTGTCGACTGTCCGGATGCAGAGGCCCTCGCAGCCTTCAAACATAACATCCGCGACGAGTGGCTGGCCTGGCACCTAGGATAGGAATAGCCGAAATCCATGGCAGCCCTCACATCACTCATGACCCGCTTCTGTGCGGGAGAGGACAGCTGGCTAGCTCGCAGCAACAACCTCAGCAAAAATGCTGGCAGTCCGGATACTAAGGACCACAACGACAGGTCGCGTCGAAACAAAAACAAACGCCGCGTTAACGGCGATAACAATGAGGATACGGCAGTAAACGCCGGATTCAGAGGCTCTAAACCCGGTCATCGGAAGAAGCCATTCAAAAGAACTACTTCGGGTCCGTCCAATTTGGACCAAATACTCGACCGCTCTTGCCAGATACATGGCACCCCCGAAAAGCCAGCTAATCACACCAACAAAGATTGTTGGGTATTCAAGTAGGCAGGCAAGTTAATTGCCGAAAACAATGACAAGGGGCTGCACAGCAACGACGAGGAAGAGACTCGGCCGCCGAACAGTAGAGGATAGAAGGGTTTCCCCCCACAAGTGCGGACGGTAAACATGATATACGCAACCCATATACCCAAGAGGGAGCGGAAGCATGCACTTAGGGACGTATATGCGATGGAGCCAGTCGCCCCGAAGTTCAATCCATGGTCCTCTTCCCCGATCACTTTCGATCGAAGAGACCACCCGACCAGTATCCGCCATGGCGGATTCTCCGCATTGGTTTTAGACCCAATCGTCGACGGATTTCACCTCACTAGAGTCCTGATGGACGGCGGCAGCAGCCTGAACCTGCTTTATCAGGATACAGTGCGCAAGATGGGCATAGACCCCTCAAGGATTAAACCTACAAAGACGACCTTCAAAGGCATCATACCAGGTGTTGAGGCCAATTGTACAGGCTCAGTCACACTGGAAGTGGTCTTCGGATCCCCGGATAATTTCCGAAGCAAGGAGTTAATCTTCGACATAGTCCCGTTCCGCAGTGGCTATCACGCTCTGCTCGGACGAACCGCGTTTGCAAAATTCAACGTGGTACCACATTATGCATACCTTAAGCTCAAGATGCCAGGCCCTCATGGAGTCATCACGGTCGACGGAAATACTGAATGCTCCCTCCGAACGGAGGAACACACAGCGGCTCTCGCGGCAGAAGTACAGAGCAGCCTTTTAAGGCAATTTTTGAGTCCGGCCGTTAAACGACCGGACATGGCCAAACGCGCCCGGAGTAACATTAATCAAAACCACCTGGCACGTTCCGAGCACGCGTAGCAATGCGGCCCCAACCCCAGCCCTTGCATGATTGCAAGACCAGCTCTTCGCGTACATCATTACGCTCTAGAGATACCATAGGCATAGGGGGAGGGGCACGACCACGACAGGCCCAGAGTGCAGCTTAACCACACCAGGGGCTCCCAAGTGTGTCACTCTTTTTTTTATTTTTTTTCACAAGACCCCATTCACCAGAGGCCCAGTCCGGCGGTAAACCTGCCGAACTCACGATGCAACAGCCAGGGAGGGACAAAGGCCACGACGAACAATCAGGTGGTCTCCATTATGAGCATTAAATTTGTTAAAAACACCAGTCCGCAGCCTACCCCTAGAGGGGGACATGATTAAATAGTCCAAACCTTTGCTTACCGCACCATTTGTATCGTTCTGCACTCATAGCAGAATTCCTGGAATAAACAATGCATCACTTTTTGTTTATAATTGCATTCCTTTCTTTTTATTATATGTTCATCTATGACATCTTGCATCCGTACACTTTGGTACGGCCGAATACACTAGGGGCTTATGTTCCCCGCATTATGGTGTGGCAAGTCCGAACACTTTCACAAGTGCGGCACCCCGAACTTATAGCACTATATGCATCGGCTCCGAATCATGTCTTGGGTCAATAGTTGGGTTTGCCCGGCTCCCATGTTTTGGTAACTTACGTTCCGTTCTATCGGCTAAGGTAGCACTGGGAGAACCACTGCGATTGCGCCCCGGTTGAGCTGGGCGAGCGCCTTAGTGGAGAAAGCTAAAACTGACTGTCATGATAAGGCGAGAGCTGGTCGCTGTTCGAGAGGTCTTTTCGAGTCCCTAAAGACTTATGCCGCTTAGAGCGAGGAACCGGCTTCGTCCGGCCTAGGCGTGGATAGCGCCCCAAACTCGGTCTTCCGAATACTAGGGGCTTCGCCGAAATTTAAAATTATAGAATTCTATGGCTAAGTGAGAGTGTTCAAGCATTATAAATCCGGTTGCCTTGTTCGTTGTGTTGATCGCCTCCCTAGACGGACCCAAAAATGGGAACAAGAGTGCTCAAGTTTATCCCGAACACCCCAGCACTCGTGGTATGGGGGCTGAAGCCGACGACTTGCCATCTCTCAGATTTGATAAACGGCCGCACAGAAGGTAATATTTTAAATTAACAAGCGTTGCTTAGCGCATATGAACAAAGTTTTCAGCGCACAGGATAACACATGGCGAGTCTATTCAAAAATTACATCTTTGGGGCACTCATCTGCAATCTTGCGGGCACCCTTCAGGACACTCTTATAATACATTTCGGGCGTACGATACTCCTTGCCCGCTGGCGGCGCGTCCGTGATAAGCTTCTTAGCATCCAGCCTGCCCCAATGCACCTTTGCGCGGGCAAGGGCCCGACGGGCACCTTCAATGCAGGCGGAGTGCTTGATGACTTCCACCCAGGGGCACGCATCCACCAGCCGCCGCACGAGGCCGAAGTAGCTCCCAGGCATGGCCTCTATAGGCCACAGCCGGACTATGAGGCCCTTCATGGCCTGCTCGGCTACCTTGTGGAGCTCCACCAGCTGCTTCAGCTGGTCGCTAGGGGGCACCGGATGTCCGGCCTCAGCTTAGTGAGACCAGAAGAACTTCTCCGTTGAGCTCCCCTCCTCGTCCCGGTATAATGCGGCGGCATCGGACACGCCGCGAGGCAGATCTGCAAACGCCCCTGGAGAGCTCCGAATTCGGGTAAGTAACAGGTAATTTACATTCACATGCTTGCTTTGCATGAAAAATGCCTTACCCGCCGCTATCTTCTTCATCGCCTCAATCTCCTGGAGGGACTTATGGGCCTCGGCCTTAGCGGCTTTGGCACTTTCAAGAGCTGAGGCAAGCTCGGACTCTCGAGTCTTCGAGTCGCGCTCCAAACTCTCATGCTTTTCCATGAGAGCCTAGAGCTCTTGCCGCACCTCCGCCACCCGCGCCTCCTGCTTCTCTCGCTCCACTCGTTTCGCGGCCGCATTGCGTTCGGCCGCGGACACGGCCTCCTTCAGGGTCGCCACCTCGTTCGTGGCCCCTGCAGTACCCACGTTATCCTTGTTATTTCTATTGCAACCAAAATCCTTTTCTGTAAGGTACAAATTTAAAAGTGGTGTTACTCACCTTCTTTGTCCTCGAGCTGCTTCTTGGCAAGGCCGAGCTCTTGCTTGGACCGCTCGAGGTCCTGCTTCAAAGCACCGACCTCCACAGTCAGTGCGGCAGAGGTCAGCAGCGCAGCCTACAAACCCATATTGACATAATTTTTAGCACTCCTGCGTATATCTTTTTTAGATCCTCAGTCCGGTTTTTCTTTCCGAACACCGAACCGAGCATCATGGGCTACTGTCTATGAGGTATCACATTACATATTTTAAACTTCTTACCTCAAAGCCTGTTAGAAGGCTACTGCAGGCTTCGGTCAGCCCGCTCTTGGCAAGCTGAACCTTCTGAATCACCGCACTCATGATAGTGCGGTGTTCTTCCTTGATGGAAGCGCCGTTAAGCGCCTCCAACAAGTTGTCCGGCGCCTCTGGTTGGACGGAGGCTGCCGGCGTCACAGTCTTGCCCTTCTTACGAAGGGGCCGCCTGCCGGACTCTGGAACCACTGCGGGTTCCGGCATGGAGTCCGGCACAAAGTCTGGGAGGCTGCCTTGCGGCACCTTCGGAGCCTCCTCCCGATGGGTCCCCTCCTGGGATCCCACCTCGGCGTCGTCAGCATCACGAGGGGTGGAGGCGGTCGGGATGGAATCCACGTCCGACGGAGCAAAGGACCCGCTCGATGAAGCGGGAAGATCATCATCGGCCGGACTACACGTAGTGTGCGGCATTAGAAGGACACTATGTGACACAAAAGAGAAATTATAAATCATTCAGGAATTCGGATACTTACGATCTTGCCGGAGGCCTGGCCCTTGAGGGCCACTCTTCGTCGCCAACGTTGGCGTTGGCGGAGCTGTCCGGGGGAAGGGTCCTTTCCCTCTTGGACCCTTCGGCCTCCCCCGTTGGGGAAGCCTTCCTGTTCCTCTCTCCCCCCTCCGGCGGAGAGTCCTCTTTCTCCTCCTCGTCTTCGGGGGAGGTGTCCGCCTCGGAGCCATCGGATGATGAGTCCGATATCACCTGGCGCCGGGAACTTCTTCGAGTTCCCGTGGCCTTCTTCTTGGCCTTCTTCTCTGGCACCACATAAAGTGTCGGGACTAGCAGCCCCGTTAAACGGGCGTCCGCTGGGTCTTCGGGAAGGGGAGCCAGACAGTCTACCTGTCCGGACGTCCTCTGCCAGTCCTGTCAAAGGCATTGGGAGTTTTAAATCCCACACAGAGTCAAACTATGAAAGAAAATAAGTGTCCCATAGAGGATAACAAAGCTTACCTTGCCGGCCGGGCGCTTGGTGCTGAATCCGCGGTCTTTCGTCGCGGATGCGGGGGCTTCTCCGCCCTTGAACAGCACCCTCCAGGCAGCTTCGTACGTCGTGTCGAAGAGCCCGCTCAGGGTCTGGTGCTGTGCTGGATCGAACTCCCACAAATTAAAGGCCCGCTGTTGGCAGGGGAGAATCCGACGGACGAGCATGACCTGGATCACATTGACAAGCCTAAGCTTCTTGTTCACCAAGGTCTAGAGACAGGACTGGAGTCCTGTCAGCTCCTCCGAACTGCCCCATAGCAAGCCCTTCTCTTTCCAGGAGGTGAGCTGCATGGGGATACCAGATCTGAACTCGGGGGCCACTGCCCATTTAGGGTCGCGCGGCTCGGTGATGTAGAACCACCCCGATTGCCACCCCTTGACGGACTCCACGAAGGCCCCCTCAAGCCAGGTGACGTTGGGCATTTTGCCCACCTCCGCTTGGACGCCCTTCACAACCTTCGGCTTGACATTGAAGGTCTTGAGCCACAAGCCGAAGTGGGGCTGGATGCAGAGGAAGGCCTCGCACACGATGATAAACGCCGAGATGTTGAGGATGAAGTTTGCCGCCAGATCATGGAAGTCCAGGCCGTAGTAGTACATGAGCCCCTGGACGAGGGGATGAAGTGGGAAGCCCAGTCCGCGGAGGAAGTGGGGAAGGAATACGACCCTCTCATGGGGCCTGGGGGTGGGGATGAGCTGCCCCTCATCGGGCAGCCGGTGCGCGATGTCGCTGCAAAGGTATCCGGCGCCGCGAAGCTTTTCGATGTGCCCCTCTGTAACGGAGGAGGCCAACCACTTGCCTCCCGCTCCGGACATGACTGGAGAAGGTCGAGACGAGATGTGCGGACTTGGGCGCTGGAGCTCGAGTGCGCGGAGATGGATAAGCAAAGGGGGAAGAAGGCGTAGGTAAAAAGGTGGATCCTTATCCCCTTATATGGGCGGACGAATGCGTCCCCACCGGCCTGGTAAAACTCGCTTATCTCCCAAGCGCCACCATCAATGGCGCAGTTGGGTTACCCACGTCCGTATTGATGGGAATCCCGGAATAAGGGGAACACGATCTCTGCTTCGACAAGACGTGCCAAGGAAACTGCTTCGCTAAACGCGCTGAGGTGGTATAATAAAAAAACGATTCAAGTAAAGGCTTGGTGGTGGCATGACGTCATGCCACAAAATTCGTCAGCAGATTGAACTTGTGTACATATTATTCTCTCTACGGTGGAATGTGGAATTTATCTTGCAGAGCCGGACACTATCCTGGTGTTCACAATCTTCTATGAATTATTCGGAGGAGGAACCCGCCTTGCAATGCCAAACAATATGCGCGCCGGACTCATCGTCATTGAAGCCTGGTTCAGGGGCTACTGAGGGAGTCCTGGACTAGGGGGTGTCCGGATAGCCGGACTATCATCATCGGCCGACCTCCAAGACTATGAAGATACAAGATTGAAGACTTCGTCCCATGTCCGGATGGGACTTTCCTTGGCATGGAAGGCAAGCTTGGTGATACGGATATGTAGATCTCCTACCATTGTAACCGACTCTGTGTAACCCTAGCCCTCTCCGGTGACTATATAAACCGGAGGGTTTTAGTCCGTAGGACAAACAACCATTACAACAATCATACCATAGGATAGCTTCTAGGGTTTAGCCTCCTTGATCTTGTGGTAGATCCACTCTTGTACTACCCATATCATCAATATCAATCAAGCAGGAGTAGGGTTTTACCTCCATCGAGAGGGCCCGAACCTGGGTAAAAACATCGTGTCCCTTGTCTCCTGTTACCATCCGCCTAGACGCACAGTTCGGGACCCCCTACCCAGGATCCGCCGGTTTTGACACCGACAGTGGGAAAATAATTACTGTTGGGCAATTGATAGAACTTCAAATAATCATGACGATATCCAGGCAATGATCATTATATTGGCATCATGTCCAAGATTAGTAGACCGACTCCTGCCTCCATCTACTACTATTACTCCACACATCGACCGCTATCCAGCATGCATCTAGTGTATTAAGTTCATGGAGAAACGGAGTAATGCAATAAGAACGATGACATGATGTAGACAAGTTTCGTTGCATTTGGACTCCGTTTGGTATTGATTTCCTGTGATGTAAAAAACATGCGGAAAACAGCAACTGGCATTGGGCACTATGTCAATATTTTAGTACCCAAAAAATGATGCAAAATGACTATAAAATGATTGTAAAACATCCAAGAATGATAATATAACAGCATGGAACAATCAAAAATTATAGATACGTTGGACACGTATCAATTCCAAATGTTTGAGGACGAGTCAGGACGCCGGTAAGGTTGTAATTCATTCTCATTCCTGGCATGGGACCTAAACATGCACCCAAGGACACGTGTATAATTTTTCTACCCATTTTGGTGAACTGGAGCATGCATTTGAAGTTTAGATTTGAATTATGGACATTAAATGCCTAAGAAACTCAACTAGTGTATAAAAAGGCCAAACGAACCCTGAATAAGTTTAAATTTCAGCATGGATATCATGTCGTTCAATCTTGCCCGTAGAAGAAAATACAAGGCGAAAAGAGGCAGTGATTATGTTTTGACAACAAGGGGAACACGTTTCCCTATCAGAACCATGAGGTTTCTTTGAGATAAGCTTTAGATTCTAAGAGGTTTGTAATAAAGCTTGGCCTAAATTGGACAATGTTTTTACCATGACATATATTTGCCATGACGTGACACCATGCCTACTTTCATGACTTTCTAGCGAGTTTTGGATTTATGGAGATTTAAAAACCGAGATTCCAAATGTTTGAGGATGAGCCAGGACACCGGTATGGTTGTAATTTGTTCCCATTCCTGGCATGAGATCCAAACATGCACCCAAGGACACATGCATGTATAATTTTTCTAGCCATTTTGGTGAACTGGAGCATGTATTTAAGGTTTAGATTTGACTTATGGACAATAAATGCCTATGAAACTCAATTAGTGTATAAAAAGGACAAACAAACCCTGAATAAGTTTAAATTTTAGCACGGATATATTGTCGTTCCATGTTGCTGGTAGAAGAAAATACAAGGTGAAAAGAGGCAGTGATTATCATTTCCCCCACAAGGGGGACACGTTTCCCTATCGGAACCACGAGGCTTTCTTTGTGAGAAGCTCCAGTTTGTAAGAGGCTTGTTATTAAACTTGCGCCAAAATGGACGAAAAAATCCTCGACATATATGTGCCATGTCGTGACACCATACCAAGTTTCACAATTTTCGGGTGAGTTTTGGATTTACTGGGATTTAAAAACTGAGATTCTTCTCATGAACCTTTTTCTAATAGCATACGGTTCACTCACGAAAGTTGTGTGCCTACCAAACCATGGTCGATGCCCTCCCCTCCCCCCTGTTGCGCGCGCGATCTGAGCCGTGCGTTCTGATTGGTCAGAAACCAAACCCCACGGATTGTACATATGCACCGTTGGATGCTCCCAGATCGAACGGCAACCCTCAGCCCTTTCGACGGGAAGGCAATACATGGTTAAGCACTATGCGCATGCGTCGTGCTAGCTCACGCTTCCTTCTCTTCTACGTTTTCTAAACAGGCTACCGTTTCCTGCCACTCCTCTCATCGGTTTCCTGCCTCTTCTCCCATCGGTTTCCTGCTACCATTGTCAGTGCTCATTGAAGGCTAGGCGGCGACACACCAGCCATGTAAATATCGCACACAGTTTCTAAAAGCACAAAAGTGTGTGATAGGAGAGTATAGGTCCCATAGGGTGACCAGTGTGAAATGCCTTAATGGCAAGGAGGCAATTCCTATCAGCAAGGGCGGCTTCCCATCCTCTACCCTAGTCGAATAGAACGCAGAAGTTAAGCGTGCTCGGGCTGGAGTAGTCCAAGGATGGGTGACCCAGTGGGAAGTTGCATATCTCAAATTTCATTTAAATGCCATGACACGGTCATTATAGAGATAAATATCTCTATAGTGACCTATCATGGCAATTATATAAACCTTGGGATCCTTGTTTTGCTAATTTGTAGACTATAATTTTATTGGTTATTTTTTGCTGTAAAATCACCACGACTGCGCAAGCGCGAGCAAATGGTGCAGGTACTCGCTTAACTGTGTGCAATGCAAGTGCGCTGTGAAATCACCATGACTGCGCAAGCGCGAGCAAATGGTGCAGGTACTGGCTTAACCATGTGCGATGCAAGTGTGCTATAAAATCACCACGACTGCGCAAGCGCGAGCAAATGGTGCAGGTACTGGCTTAACCGTGTGCGATGCAAGTGCACTGTAAAATCACCATGACTGTGAAAGCTAAAGGCGGGTAAGTTTATTTAGAAATTAGGACAAACGTGCGCGATAGACCAGCTAGCTAGAAATATAAAAACAAACTACTCGCCTTGAGCGTTTCAAAAATCGGCGGTTCCGCCACTTTTCCTTATTATCATACGTGCACATTCTTATTGGACTGTGTCCCATCTTGGGCACTCCCGCCCCACATCAATTCCTTTACCCAAATTTTAGTATCCACCGTACTTCAATCGTCACCCACTCTCCTCCAGCACCGACCTTATAATAAAATTGCAGTAGCCGAGGCATTTGAACCATCGCCCTCCCTCGTCCACCACCATCTCCACCCACCATTACTAAAATTTCCAGTAGCCGCGGCATATCATCAAACACCACCATCCCCCTACCTCCATAGTCCCCCCATCCGCCCCTCCCTCCTCGAACCCTAGCTCGCGCGCCGCCGCCAACCCATGCCGGTCTGCCCGTTCCTCCTAGCTTAGATAATAATGTTCAGGTTACCCAGCGATTCCCATACCATCGCCCCACTCCCCTGAGTTTTTAGATGAGGCATGCGGTGTCCCTCCCCGCCAGATCCACATCCCCTGCTCCAGAATGTCGCATCCTAAGCCCGACCACGTATCCCGGGGATCTTGATGAGCATTTAGCCAAGAAGAGGTTTATCATGGCCTCTTCGGCGGACGTCGCGAGGTGGCCGCCGTTCGCCCTGACCTGTCGATCCCGGAGCAACACATCATCGCGGAAGCCGGTGAAGACGTTGACTACGTTGCCATGTCAAAGGCTTCATGTCATCGGGCTTGCGTATTACTGTATCTCGGGAAAGCTGGCTATGACATCAAGCTCGTCGACAGCGACGACTTCACATGGGCCATGTCACAGGTTACATGGTCCATCCCCAACCCCTCTGGTTCAGCCGTCGTTGATCTCTTCGATGGCCCTGCCGCTGATCTCGTCCACCAAGCAGTCAAGGATTTGATCCTTATACGCCATCGAGCCCATTTTGTCATTTCTGAAGGACACGTTCTACGTCGGCGGCTTGGGATCCTCAACTGCCAAGTCAGATCTCATCGACCATGAGAAGGGCACCCACAAAGGTTCTTCCAAGGTGAAACAACCCATCTGTGACATCAAAGAGTGCACCATGGGTTTGTGCTCTTCCAACTGGAAGGATCCCGTCCATGGAATGTGAGGCAACATCCTATCAGCAAATCTTACCTTTTCTAGCTTGCAAACCCGTACCCTTTGTTGTAGTAGCATTTGTCGTGCGGTGCTATAATTGTGCCATGTTTAATTATTTCAGTTATGCAAACATATATTGTTCAATAGGGCTATGTGATGTTTAAGTATGAATTGTCCACTTCAGTTTCACGAATGGCTATATTTGGTTGTTTATAGTGAGTAGATGCCTTGTTTATATGTGTTTGGTTGTTAGGTTGGTTGCAGTGAGCATTTTTCCAGTTATCGAGCCGATGCCTTGTTTATATGTATTTGGTTCTTAGTTTAGTTGCAGTGAGCATTTGTCTAGTTATCGAGCAGATGCCTTGTTTATCTGTATTTGGTTGTTAGGTTGCTTTTTTAGCATTTGTCCAGTTTTCAAGCAGATACCTTATTTATTTGTATTTTCTTGTTAGGTTGGTTGCAGTGAGCATTTGTCCAGTTTTCAAGCATATGCGTTGTTTATCTGTATTTGCTTGCTAGGTTGGTTGCAGTGAGACTGTCCAGTTTTCAATGGCTATATTTGGTTGTTATACTGATCATTTATGCCTTGTTCATTTCAGTCATTCAAAATGTGTTGTTCATTCTGTGCAAGTCGAAACTGTGCCACTCAATTGCATCAATACCAGTTTGAATGGCTATATTTGGTTCCAGTTATGTCTGGTGTAGTTAACGCATGCCTTTTATTTCAGTTTTACACATTTATCGAGTGATGCTTAAGCATTACCTACGTTTGAGACGTCCATTTTGCATCATGCTTTTATATTGATATTTATTGCATTATGGGCTGTTATTGCACGTTATGTCACAATACTTATGGGTATTCTCTCTTATTTTACAAGGTTTAATATGAAGAGGGAGAATGCCGACAGCTGGGATTCTAGGCTGGAAAAGGAGCAAATATTGGAAACCTATTCTGCACAGCTCCAAAAGTCCTGAAACTCCACGAAAGTCATTTTTGGAATTAATGATAATTATTGAGCGGAAGAAGTACCATAGGGAGCCCGCACCCTGGCCATGAGGGTGGGGGGCGCGCCCACCCGTACAGGGCGCGCCCCTGCCTCGTGGGCCCCCTAGCAGCCCTCCGATGCCCATCTTCTACTATATGAAGTCTTTTACCCTGGAAAAAATAATAAGCAAGCTTATGGGATGAAACTCCGCCGCCACGAGGCGGAACCTTGGCGGAACCAATCTAGGGCTCCGGTGGAGCTGTTCTACCGGGGAAACTTCCCTCTGAGAGGGGGAAATCATCACCATCGTCATCACCAACAATCCTCTCATCAGGAGGGGGTCAATCTCCATCAACATCTTCACCAGCACCATCTCCAAACCCTAGTTCATCTCTTGTATCCAATCTTTGTACCAAAACCTCAGATTGGTACCTGTCGGTTGCTAGTAGTGTTGATAACTCCTTGTAGTTGATGCTAGTTGGTTTATCCGATGGAATATTATTTGTTCAGATCCTTAATGCATATTAGTACCCCTCTGATCATGAACAAGAATATGCTTTGTGAGTAGTTACGTTTGTTCCTGAGGACATGGGTGAAGTCTTGCTATTAGTAGTCATGTGAATTTGGTATTCGTTCGATATTTTGATGAGATGTATGTTGTCTCTCCTCTAGAGGAGTTATGTGAATGTTGACTACATGACACTTCACCATTGTTTGGGCCTAGAGGAAGGCATTGGGAATTAATAAGTAGATGATGGGTTGCTACAGTGACAGAAGCTTAAACCCTAGTTTATAAGTTGCTTCGTAAGGGGCTGATTTGGATCCATATGTTTCATGCTATGGTTAGGTTTACCTTAATACTTCTTTTATAGTTGTGGATGCTTGCAATAGGGGTTAATCATAAGTGGGATGCTTGTCCAAGAAAGGGCAGTACCCAAGCACCGGTCCACCCACATATCAAATTATCAAAGTAACGAACGCGAATCATATGAGCGTGATGAAAACTAGCTTGACGATAATTCCCATGTGTCCTCGGGAGCGCTTTTCTCATTATAAGAACTTGTCCAGGCTTGTCCTTTGCTACAAAAAGGATTGGGCCACCTTGCTGCACCTTATTTACTTACATTGCTTGTTACCCGTTACAAATTATCCTATCACAAAACTATCTATTACCTACAATTCCAGTGCTTGCAGAGAATACCTTACTGAAAACCGCTTGTCATTTCCTTCTGCTCCTCGTTGGGTTCGACACTCTTACTTATTGAAAGGACTACGATAGATCCCCTACACTTGTGGGTCATCAAGACTCTTTTCTGGCACCATTGCCGGGGAGTGAAGCGCCTTTGGTGAGTGGAACTTGGTAAGGAAAATTTTATATAGTGTGCTGAAATTTACTGTCACTTGTTACTATGGAAACTAATCCTTTGAGGGGCTTGTTCGGGGTATCTTCACCCCGACTAGTAGAGCAAAGAGTTGCTCCTCAACCTACTGAACCTACTGAAAATGTTTACTCTGAAATTCCTTAGGGTATGGTAGAGAAACTACTAGCTAATCCCTTTGCAGGAGATGGAACATTGCATCCCGATTTACACCTTATCTATGTGGATGAAGTTTGCGGATTATTTAAGCTTGCAGGTATGCCAGATGATGTTGTTAAGAAGAAGGTCTTCCCTTTATCTTTGAAGGGAGATGCATTGACATGGTATAGGCTATGCGATGATATGGATCTTGGGACTATAAACGATTGAAATTGGAATTTCACCAGATGTTTTATCCTATGCATCTTGTTCATCGTTATCGTAATTATATATATATAATTTTTGGCCTCACGAAGGAGAAAGTATCGCTCAAGCTTGGGGGAGGCTTAAGTCAATGTTATATTCATGCCCCAATCATGAGCTCTCAAGAGAAATGATTATTCAAAACTTTTATGCTCGGCTTTCTCTCAATGATCGCACCATGCTCAATACTTCTTGTGTTGGCTCTTATATGATGAAGACTATTCAATTCAAGTGGGACTTATTGGAAAGAATTAAACGCAATTCTGAAGATTGGGGTTCCGATGATGGTAAGGAGTCGGGTATGACACCTAAGTTTGATTGTGTTAAATCTTTTATGGATACCGATGCTTTTTGTGGATTTAGCACTAAATATAGACTTGACTCTGAGATAGTAGCTTCCTTCTGTGAATCATTTGCTACTCATGTTGATCTCCCTAAGGAGAAGTGGTTTAAATATAATCCTCCCACTGAAGTAAAAGTAGTTGCACCTATTACAGTTGAAGAAAACATTATCACTTATAATGATCCTATTGTTCCTGCTACTTATGTTGAGAAACTACCTTTCCCTGTTAGGATAAAGGATCATGCTAAAGCTTCAACTGTTGTTCGTAAGAGTAATACTAGAACATATACCCCTCCTGTACAAACTCAAGTTGAACCTAGTATTGCTATGGTTAAAGATCTCTTGGCCGATAATATTGATGGGCATGTTATTTATTTCTGTGATGAAGCTGCTAATATTGCTAGACCCGATGCTAAGATACATCGACCTGTTGTAGGCATGCCTGTTATTTCTGTTAAAATAGGTGATCATTGTTATCATGGCTTATGTGATATGGGTGCTAGTGCTAGTGCAATACCTTTTTCCCTATATGAAGAAATTATGCATGATATTGCACCTGCCGAGTTAGAAGATATTGATTTTACAATTAAGCTTGCCAATAGAGATACTATTTTGCCATTTGGTATTGTTGGAGATGTTGAAGTCTTGTGTGGGGAAGTTAAATATCCTGTTAATTTTCTTGATCCTGGTTCCCCACAACATAGCTTTTGTCCCATTATATTTGGTAGACCCTTCTTGAATACTGTAAATGCTAAGATTGATTGTGAAAAGGATGTTGTTACAATAGGCTTGGGGGATATGAAACATGAATTTAATTTTGCTAAATTCCATAGACAACACCATGATAAAGAATTGCCTAGTAAGGATGAAATAATTGGTCTTGCTTCTATTGCCGTGCCTCCTACTGACCCTTTAGAACAATATTTGCTAGACCATGAAAATGATATGTTTATGAATGAAAGAAGGGAAATAGATGAAGTATTCTTTCAACAGGGTCCTATTCTGAAACACAACTTGCCTGTTGAAATCCTAGGGGATCCCCCTCCACCCAAGGGTGATCCCGTGTTTGAGCTTAAACCATTACCTGATACCCTTAAATATGCTTATCTTGATGAAAATAAGATATATCCCGTTATTATTAGTGCTAACCATTCAGAGCAGGAAGAGGAAATATTATTGAAAATTCTGAAGAAGCACTGTGCTGCTATTGGATATACTCTTGATGATCTTAAGGGCATTAGTCCCACTTTATGCCAACACAAAATAAATTTGGAAGAAGACGCCAAACCAGTTAGATATCATCAACGATGGTTAAATCCTAAGATGAAAGAAGTGGTAAGAAAGTTAATACTAAAGCTCCTTGAGGCATGTATAATTTATCCCGTTGCTGATAGTCACTGGGTAAGTCCTTCCATTGTGTCCCTAAGAATGGAGGTATTACTGTTGTTCCTAATGATAAAGATGAATTGATCCCGCAAAGAATTATTACAGGTTATAGGATGGTAATTGATTTTCATAAATTAAATAAGGCTACTAAGAAAGATCATTACCATTTACCCTTTATTGATCAAATGCTAGAAAGACTATCCAAACATACACATTTCTGCTTTCTAGATGGTTATTCTGGTTTCTCTCAAATACCTGTGTCAGCGGACAATCAAGCAAAGACCACTTTTACTTGCCCTTTCGGTACTTTTGCTTATAGACGTACGCCTTTTGGTTTATGTAATGCACTTGCTACCTTTCAAAGATGCATGATGGCTATATTCTCTGACTTTTGTGAAAAGATTTGAGAGGTATTCATGGATGATTTCTCCGTTTATGGATCCTCTTTTGATGATTGCTTGAGCAACCTTGATCGAGTTTTGCAAAGATGCGAAGATACTAGTCTTGTTTTGAATTGGGAGAAGCGCCACTTTATGGTTAATAAAGGCATTGTCTTGGGGCATAAAATTTCTGAAAAAGGTATTGAAGTTGATAAAGCTAAGGTTGATGCTATTGAAAAGATGTCATGTCCCAAGGACATTAAAGGTATAAGAAGTTTCCTTGGTCATGCCATTTTTTATAGGAGGTTCATTAAGGACTTTTCTAAAATCTCTAGGCCTCTGACTAATCTATTGCAATAAGATATTCCTTTTGTCTTTGATGATGATTGTAGAAGCATTTGAAATACTTAAGAAAGCTTTGATCACTGCACCTATTGTTCAGCCACCTGATTGGAATTTACCCTTTTAAGTTATGTGTGATGCTAGTGATTATGCTATAGGTGCTGTTCTAGGGCAAAGAGTCGATAAGAAACTAAATGTTATTCAATATGCTAGTAAAACTCTAGACACTGCCCAGAGAAATTATGCTACTAGTGAAAAAGAATTCTTAGCAGTTGTATTTGCTTGTGATAAGTTCAGACCTTATATTGTTGATTCTAAAGTAACTATTCACACTAATCATGCTGCTATTAAATATCTCATGGAAAAGAAAGATGCTAAACCTAGACTTATTAGATGGGTTCTCCTGCTCCAAGAATTTGATTTGCATATTATTGATAGAAAGGGAGCTGAGAACCCCGTTGCAGACAACTTGTCTAGGTTAGAGAATGTTCCTGATGACCCACTACCTATTGATGATAGCTTTCCTGATGAACAATTAGCTGTCATAAATGCTTCTCGTACTACTCCATGGTATGCTGATTATGCTAATTACATTGTTGTTAAATTTATACCACCTAGTTTCACATACCAACAAAAGAAAAAGTTCTTTTATGATTTAAGACATTACTTCTAGGATGACCCACACCTTTATAAAGAAGGAGTAGATGGTGCTATTAGACGTTGTGTACCTGAGCATGAACAAGAACAGATCCTATGCAAGTGTCACTCGGAGGTATATGGAGGACACCACGCTGGAGATAGAACTGCACATAAGGTATTGCAATCCGGTTTTTATTGGCCTACTCATTTCAAAGATGTCCGTAAGTTTGTCTTCTCTTGCAATGAATGTCAAAGAATAGGTAATATTAGTAGACGTCAAGAAATGCCTATGAATTATTCCCTTGTTATTGAACCATTTGATGTTTGGGGCTTCGATTATATGGGACCTTTTCCTGCCTCTAATGGATATACACATATTTTAGTTGTTGTTGATTACGTTACTAAGTGGGTAGAAGCTATTCCAACTAGTAGTGCTGATCATAACACCTCTATTAAGATGCTTAAAGAAGTTATTTTTCCGAGGTTTGGAGTCCCTAGATATCTAATGACTGATGGTGGTTCACATTTTATTCATGGTGCCTTTCGTAAAATGCTCACTAAGTATGATGTTAATCATAGAATTGCATCTCCATATCACCCACAGTCTAGTGGTCAAGTAGAATTGAGTAATAGAGAGCTCAAATTAATTTTTCAAAAGAATGCTAATAGATCTAGAAAGAATTGGTCCAAGAAGCTTGATGATGCATTATGGGCCTATAGAACTGCATATAAAAATCCTATGGGTATGTCTCCATATAAAATGGTTTATGGAAAAGCATGTCACTTGCCTCTCGTACTGGAACATAAGGCATATTGGGCTATTAAAGAGCTCAATTATGATTTCAAACTTGCCGGTGAGAAGAGGTTATTTGATATTAGCTGACTAGATGAATGGAGAACCCAAGCCTATGAAAATGCCAAGCTGTTTAAAGAAAAAGTTAAAAGATGGCATGACAAAAGGATACAAAAGCGTGAGTTTAACGTAGGTGATTATGTTTTGCTTTTCAACTCTCGTTTAAGATTTTTTGCAGGAAAACTTCTCTCTAAATGGGAAGGTCCTTACGTTATCAAGGTGGTCTATCATTCTGGTGCCATAAAAATCAACAACTTCGAAGGCACAAATCCGAAGGTGGTGAACGGTCAAAGAATCAAACATTATATCTCAGGTAATCCTATAAATGTTGAAACTAATATTATTGAAACCGTAACCCCTGAGGAATACATAAGTGACACTTTCTAGAATGTTTCAGACTCTGAAAAGAAATAGGTATGTGGTACGGTAAGTAAACCGACTCCAAAACAGTTCTAATAGCAATTTTTCTCCATTTTGGAATATTTAAGAAAATAGAAAAATAAGAAGTAGTCCGGGATGGAAACTAGGCGTCCACGAGGGTGGAGGGCGCGCCCTACCTTACTGGGTGCGCCCCCCTGCCTCGTTGGCACCTCGTGTGCTCTCCGAACTCTGTTTTCTTGCATGATACTTCTTTTGGTGAGTAAAAATCATTATATAATCTACCGAAGGTTTTGACCACCGTATCATGCAAAAATCCTCTACTTTTGTTTCGAGCTGTCTCTGTTGCAGATTTAGAGCAAGATGTCTTCTCAAGAGTCGGTCGGGGAGAGTCGGGTGTCTCACCCGACGCTAGGTCCGGGAGCAAACAGCGATGCTTATCACTTTGGGCCATCAACGGAGGATGAGATGGAGGTTGACTTGAAAAGGATAGATGCCATGGAGGAGGATAAAGAAGGTACCTCTCGCTTCCAAGCAGGATTCATGATGGGGGAACTACAAAGCCCAACTATTCCAAACTCGGTCATCCCTTCCAATGTTAAATTTCTTTCTTATGAAAATATGAAAAAGAGTGTCACTTGTTCTCCAGAAGCTATGCAACATCCTTGGGTAAAAGGAGCTTTAGTTGTCATGGGCAAGCTCCGCAACGAAAATATGGACCTCAAGCAGCAAGTCAATAAGCTCGAGGAGGAGAACCGTATCCTGAGGGGCATCATCGCCAAGAAGATCACACCACCAACCCCGAAGAAGGAGACATAATCACACGGGTATGGGCACTCCCATTGGCAACTGCCAAGCTTGGGGGAGGTGCCCCGGTATCGTATCACCATCACACTCCTATCTTTACCATTTTACTTAGTTCGATCCTTTTGGTAATATCTTGATCTAGTAGAATGAAGTTTTGGTATGAATTAGTTTTGAGTTTTGCTTTGTGATCCCTCTATGTAATCGAGTCCGTGAGCTATATATAATAAATATTAGTGTTGAGTCAAGGGCTTTGCTATCTTGCTATGATCTTAAGTGCATAAAAGAATAAAAGAAATAAAAGAGTTCATATTGATCTTATGGGTAGTAATGACTTAACATATAAAGAGTATGAGGCATAAAAGTTGTTGAGAGTTGGTAGGCATAGTTTTGGTCATCGTTGCAATTAATAGGAAGTAGTAAAGAAAAAGAGGTTTTCACATATAAATATACTATCTTGGACATCTTTTATTATTGTGAGCACTCATTAAAGTATGACATGCTAAAGAGTTAATGTTGGACAAGGAAGACAATGTAATGGGTTATGCTTTCTCACATCTCAGTTAAAGTATATTGTCATGGATCATTCAAACATGTTGAGCTTGCCTTTCCCCCTCATGCTAGCCAAATTCCTTGCACCAAGTAGAGATACTACTTGTGCTTCCAAATATCCTTAAACCCAGTTTTGCCATGAGAGTCCACCATATCTACCTATGTATTGAGTAAGATCCTTCAAGTAAGTTGTCATGTTGCAAGCAATAAAAATTGCTCTCTAAATATGTATGACTTATTAGTGCGGAGAAAATAAGCTTTATATGATCGAGAGATATGGAAGTAATAAAAGCGACAGACTGCATAATAAGGGTTCATATCACAAGTGGCAATATAAAGTGACGTTCTTTTGCATTAAGAATTGGTGCATCCAACCAAAAAAGCACATGACAACCTCTGCTTCCCTCTGTGAAGGGCCTATCTTTTACTTTATGTTTTTACATTATGCAAGAGTCAAGGTGATCTTCACCTTTCCCTTTTTATTTTATCCTTTGGCAAGCACCTCGTGTTGGAAAGATCCTGATATATATATCCAATTGGATGTAAGTTAGCATGAACTATTGTTGTTGACATTACCCTTGAGGGAAAAGGTTGGGAGGCAACATAATAAGCCCCTATCTTTCTCTGTGTACGATTATCCAGAACCATAAGTATTGCGTGAGTGTTAGCAATTGTGGAAGACTAAATGATAGTTGAGTATGTGGACTTGCTAAAAAGCTCTATTATTGACTCTTTCCGATGTTATGATAAATTGCAATTGCTTCAGTGACTGAGATTATAGTTTGTTAGTTCTTAATGAAGTTTCTGAATCATACTTGACATTGTGAAAAGATTGTTACTTGAGCATAAGAAATCATATGACAATATATATATATGTGTGTGTGTTGCTGTTATAAGAATGATCATGATGCCCTCATGTCCGTATTTTATTTTTATCGACACCTCTATCTCTAACCATGTGGACATTTTCTTCGATATCGGCTTCCGCTTGAGGACAAGCGAGGTCTAAGCTTGGGGGAGTTGATACGTCCATTTTGCATCCTGCTTTTATATTGATATTTATTGCATTATGGGCTGTTATTGCACGTTATGTCATAATACTTATGGCTATTCTCTCTTATTTTACAAGGTTTAACATGAAGAGGGAGAATGCCGGCAGCTGGGATTCTGGGATGGAAAAGGAGCAAATATTGGAAACCTATTCTACACAGCTCCAAAAGTCCTGAAACTCTACAAAAGTCAATTTTGGTATTAATGATAATTATCGAGCGGAAGAAGTACCAGAGGGGCCCACACCCTGGCCACGAGGGTGGGGGCGCCCCCACCCTTACAGGGCACGCCCCCCTGCCTCGTGGGCCCCCTGGCAGCCCTCCGGTGCCCATCTTCTACTATATGAAGCCTTTTACCCTAGAAAAAATAATAAGAAAGCTTACGGGATGAAACTCCGCCGCCACGAGGCGGAACCTTGGCGGAACCAATCTAGGGCTCCGGCGGAGCTGTTCTGCCGGGGAAACTTCCCTTCGGGAGGGGGGGGGGAATCATCACCATCTCCATCACCAATGCTTCTCTCATTGGGAGGGGGTCAATCTCCATCAACATCTTCACCAGCACCATCTCCTCTCAAACCCTAGTTCATCTCTTGTATCCAATCTTTGTACCAAAACCTCGGATTGGTACCTGTGGGTTACTAGTAGTGTTGATTACTCCTTGTAGTTGATGCTAGTTGGTTTATCCAGTGGAAGATTATTTGTTCAGATCCTTAATGCATATTAGTACCCCTCTGATCATGAACATGAATATGCTTTGTGAGTAGTTACGTTTGTTCCTGAGGACATGGATGAAGTCTTGCTATTAGTAGTCATGTGAATTTGGTATTCGTTCGATATTTTGATGAGATGTATGTGGTCTCTCCTCTAGTGGTGTTATGTGAACGTCGACTTCACCATTGTTTGGGCCTAGAGGAAGGCATTGGGAAGTAATAAGTAGATGATGGGTTGCTAGAGTGACAGAAGATTAAACCCTAGTTTATAAGTTGCTTCGTAAGGGGCTGATTTGGATCCATATGTTTCATGCTATGGTTAGGTTTACCTTAATACTTGTTTTATAGTTGCGGATGCTTGCAATAAGGGTTAATCATAAGTGGGATGCTTGTCCAAGAAAGGGCAGTACCCAAGCACCGGTCCATCCACATATCAAATTCTCAAAGTAACGAACGCGAATCATATGAGCGTGATGAAAACTAGCTTGACGATAATTCCCATGTGTCCTCGGGAGCGCTTTTCTCATTATAAGAACTTGTCCAGGCTTGTCCTTTGCTACAAAAAGGATTGGGCCACCTTGCTGCACCTTATTTACTTTCATTGCTTGTTACCCGTTACAAATTATCTTATCACAAAACTATCTGTTACCTACAATTTTAGTGCTTGCAGAGAATACCTTACTGAAAACCGCTTGTCATTTCCTTCTGCTCCTCGTTGGGTTCGACACTCTTACTTATCGAAAGGACTACGATAGATCCCCTACACTTGTGGGTCATCAACGTTGTATTCATTTTCAACAATATCAGTTTGAATTGCAATATTTGATGGCGGTTAAGCCTACTGTCGGTAACATTGCCTTCCATTTTATATATGCTTTAATAGCATGCTGAAACCAACACATTCAAGCTATCATTTGGAGATGATATTGTTTACCTTTCCTATATTTTTTTGATGTTAAGGTTGCTATACTTATCATGCCTTTCCACTACTTATGGAGGACAACAACGGGAGTGGCCACCATTTTCCGCCGAGGTTAGCTTCATCCATCGGCTTGTACTCCCCCGTCGTTCCATAATGTAGTGCATATAGATCCAGGCCTGGGCACTTGTTAGCTTCTAATATTGACTTGTTGCTTGTAGGTACATATGCCCTTGGCAAGGGTCCACGCACTGACCCTTTTTGCATATGGGGCAATGAGATATTCATGAACAAGCATCAAGTGAGGAAACTGATAAGGATTATTAGCAAAAAGATACGAATGGTGGCTGTCGGTGTCAAAACCGGCGGATCTCGGGTAGGGGGTCCCGATCTGTGCGTCTTAGGCTGATGGTAACAGGAAGCAAGGGACACAATGTTTACCCAGGTTCAGGCCCTCCCGATGGAGGTAAAACCCTACTTCCTGCTTCATTAATATTGATGATACGAGTAGTACAAGAGTAGATCTACCACGAGATCGTAGAGGCTAAACCCTAGGAGCTAGCCTATGATGATTATGATTGTAACTGTGATCGGCCTTTTAAGGACCAACCTCTCCGGTTTATATAGACATCGGAGAGGGCTAGGGTTTACATGGAGTCGGTTACAAGGAAGGAAATATAATATCCGAATCACCAAGCTTGTCTTCCACGCAAAGGAGAGTCCCATCCGGACACGGGACAGAGTCTTGAGTCCTGTATCTTCATGCTCCAATAGTCCGGATAATGTATATAGTCCGGCTGTTCGGATACCCCCTAATCCAGGACTCCCTCAGTAGGCTTCAATGACGATGAGTCCGGCGCGCAGTCTTCTCTTCGGCATTGCAAGGCGGGTTCCTTCTCCGAATACTCCAAAGTAATTATCGAACACTTAAACCATGTCCGGATCTGCAAAATGATCTTCACATACCACCGTAGAGAGAATGATATTTCACAAATGCAATCTGCTGACAACTTTTTAGACAACATGACATGTCATTATGGTCGGGTCATTATTCGAACCATTTTCCCACAACCAGCCACAGCGCATATTGCGAGGCGGTTTCCTTGACACGTCTTGTCAAAGAAGAGATCGTGTCCCCTTATCACGGGATTCTCATCAATATGGGTATGGGTAATCCCGTCGCGCCATCAATTGTGACGTTTGGGAAGCAAGCGATTCTCGACGGGCAAGTGGGGAGGCGCACCCCTTTCGTCGCCTCTATAAAGGGATAAGAGTTCCCCATTTTTACCCACGCCTTCTTCCTCCTTTGCCCACCCTTGCCCCTTCGAGCTCCAGCGCCCTAGTCCAAGTCTTCTCTGCACAGCAAAACATGTCCGGAGCAGGAGGCAAGTGGGTGGCCTCCGCCGTGAAAGAGAAGCATTTCGCAAATCTTCGGGCGGCTGGACACTTGGACGCAGACATCGCGAACCGGCTACCGGACAAAGGGCAGGCCATTCCAACCCCGGAACCTCACGAGAGGGTTGTGTTTGTCGCCCGCTTCGTCCGTGGACTGGGATTTCCACTTCATCCCTTCGTTCGCGGGCTCATGTTCTACTACGGGCTAGATTTCCATGATCTAGCCCCAAATTTCGTCCTCAACATCTCGACGTTCATCGTCGTATGCGAGGCCTTCCTCCACATCAGGCCTCACTTTGGCCTATGGCTGCAAATCTTCTACGTGAAGCCGAAGATCATGAGCGGTCAGCAAGTGGAGTGCGGAGGGGCCATGGTGGGCAGGATGCCTAACGTCACCTGGCGTTACGGCTCCTTTGCAGAGACCGTGAAAGGGTGGCAGTCGAGGTGGTTCTACATCACCGAGCCGCGCGGTGCCAACTGGGCAGCGGCCCACGAGTTCCGATCCGGAACCCCCATGCGGCTCACCTCCTGGGAAAAGAAGGGCCTGGCCTGGGGCGAACCAACAGAGCTGATCGGACTCCAAAACTGCATCAAGATCATGAAGGACATGAACATCAAGCTTGTCAACGTGATCCAGGTCATGCTCGTTCGCCGGATTCTGTCGTGCCAAAGGCGGGCATTTAATCTGTGGGAGTTCGTCTCGGAAGAACACCAGACGCTTCGGAGGCTCTACGGCATGACGCATAAAGACGCATGGAAGGCGTTGTTCAAGGCCTCCGAAGTACCTCCTCCCACATCCGAGGACCGTGGACTTCACGCCGCACGGCTTCCTCATCCGGTGAGTTTTCTGACTACCACCGGATTCAGCTCTTCCCAATATATTCATGGGGGAGTCTTAAGTAATTGTGCATATTTAATCAGGATTATGTGGAGACAGCGGAGCGGATTGACTGTCCGGCTCCACTGCCAGAAGGCCCAGCTGATGCTCTCCTGATGGAGATGCTAGTCCCGGCGCCCTACAAGGCACCGGAGAAGAAGGTCGAAAAGAAGGCCCCGGGGACCAGGAAGGGTCTCCGGTGTAAGGTTGTACCGGAAGCCTCGTCCGAAGACGACGAGGCACACTCCTCCCCCGAAGGGGAGGAAAAAGAAGAAGAAGGGGCCACCCCATCCGGAGAGGAAGGGGGCCTGAGAAAGCAGACCAGGGGGCCGAGAAAGGCCCTCAGCGCAAGTCCGTCATACCCACGTCGTCCGAAGATGACGAGACAGATTCCTCCCGCGGAGGCGGGGAGAAGCAAGAAGAAACTCTACCTCCCCGCACTGGGGAGGACAAAAAGAGGAAAGCCACCCCGGAGGGGGAGGCTGGGACGTCCAAGAAGGGAAAGGTGTCCCTTCCAGACTACTCCGCCACGGTCGCCCATAGCGAGGAGGGGTGGCTGCCCCGGGGGAAGCCCCTAGCGCGATCGTAAGTATCCACACTCTATCGTGATTTTACTTCAGTCTTTTTATAACGCCGAACATATATGCAGTCCGGCCAGGGTTCATCCTGAGGTATCGTCTTCGGATGGGTCCCTGAGCGATTCAGCGATGAACTCACTCCCGACGGCCACTACTCCTCAGCCCGCGAATGACACGAAGGTGTTGTCCCAAAGGCTCCCGGAGCGGGGGGTTACTCTGGAGACGCCCCAAGGCGGAATTCCAGATGTCGGACACGCGGGGTTCAAGATCCCCGCGGATCGTGTCGATGAGAGCTCAGTAAGTCGGGCTCTCGACCGGACACTGCTCCAGAACCTTCAATGGTTCTGGACTCAGGCGGGCAGCCCCTCGTTAGGGAGGGTGAGCCATCTGTGCCGAGGACTTCCGTCACGCCAGAGGCGTCGGATAGTCTGGTGGAAGCGCTTCGAGGCGCTTCCATGGATGACGAGCACCGTACTCTTATGAGTGCGGTGATTCAAAAGGTTCTGTCCGCCAAGAGTGGACTAACCGAAGCCTGCACAAGACTCCTGACGGGCTTCGAGGTAAGTAGGAAATATGTAAAATTACCACCCGATAGGTAGTATCCCCTGATACTCTATTCGGTGTTCGGAAGGAAAAGCCAAACAGAGGGTCAATTATAATCCGCAGGAGTCTAATAGTAAGTGTGTATGTCAATAAGCAGGCTGTGTTGCTTGCCGCTGCTGTCCGCACAGCCAAGGTCGCCGGACTAAAATGGGACCTGGAGTAGGTGCAGGGAGAGCTCGACCTCACGAAGAGGCAGCTCGAAGAGAACAAAGGTGAGTAATTCCCCGCTCTCATATAATGAAGAATAGGCAAAATTGGTTATTCTAACGATAAAGCATCATGACTTTGCAACAGGGGCCACCACCGAAGTGGCGTCTCAGAAGAAAGCGTTGTCCGAGGCCGAGGACAAGGCGGCTCTAGAGCGCAAAGAGCACGAGAAGCAAGATGCTAGGGTAGGCGAGGTACAGCAAGAGCTCCAGGAACTCGGTAAAAAGTTCGAGTCCTTGGAGCTTGATATTAAGATGAAAGAGTCCGAGCTTGCGAAGGCCCTTGTGAGCATGAAAGACGCCAAGGCTGAAGCCGAGAAGGCACAATAGGAAATCCAGGCGGCCAAGAAGATAGCGGCAGGTAAGACATTCTTTATGCAGAGCAAACATGTGGAGGAGGCGTTTCTTTTACTTACCCGAATTCGGAGCTCTCCAGGGGCATTCGCGGATCTGCCACGCAACATCTCAGACGCCGTGGAGTTCTACCGTGCCGAGGAGGGGAGTTCCACGGAGAAGTTGTTCTGGTCCCAGTATGCTGGGGCCGAACACCCAATGCCTCTGAGTGACCAACTGAAGCAGTTGGTCGAACTCCACAGGGCGGCCGAGGTGGCTATGAAAGATTTCATAGTCCGGATGAGGCCTGGTGAGCCCCTGCCCACTAGCTACTTCGGCCTGATCAAGCGGATGGTGAATGCCTGTCCGTGGCTTGAAGTCATCAAGCGATCCGTTTGCATTCAGGGTGCCCGCCGGGACTTTCCCCGCGTGAAGGTGCATTGGGGCAAGCTGGATGCGGAGAAGCTGGTGAAGGACGGGCCACCGGAGGGCAAGGCGCATCGCTATCCTGAGAAATATTACGATGGTGTTATGAAGGGCGCTCATCTCGTGGCCGATGAATGTACCAAGGACAAGATCTTTGAATAAATGTACCTCTGTCGTTGTTGTAATTGAAAGACAAAGTTACTTGTGCTATGTAGCACTGTTTGATTTAAAATATTACCTTCTGTGCGGTTGTTTATAGAATTCTGAAAGTAGGCTAGTCGTCGGCTTCCGCCCCCACGTAACTAGTACCGGGGTGTTCCTGGAAAAACCCGGATACTCTTTATCCAAATTTTTGGTCCCTTAAGGAGGTATCCGGCGCAGCGAACAAGGCAATCGGACTATGCGGCTTTATAACTTTCACTTAGCCATAGAAGTCTATAATTTTAAATTTCGGCGAAGCCCCTAGAATTCGGAGGGCCGAATTGGGGTGCTATATACGCCTAAATCGGACGAGGCCAATTCATCGCCTATAGCGGAGAAAATCTTTAAGGATTTTGATACCTCTCGAACAGCGACCAGCTCTCGCCGCATCATGCCGGTCAGTTTTCGACTTTCTCTACTGAGGTGCTCGTCCGGAAGATCCGGGACACAATTGCAGTAGTTCTCCCTGCGCTACCATAGCTGATATAACAGAACGTAAGGTACCAAAACAAGGGAGCCGGGCAAACCCAACCATTGATCCAAGACGTGATTCAGAGATGATGCGTATAGTGCTATAAGTTCGGGGTGCCGCACTAATGAAAGTGTTCGGACTTGTTTTGCCGTATTATGAGGCGCTATATGAAGCCCCTGGCAAATTAATCGTACCAAGGTGTACTGATGCAATATTAAATAAACATTTGCAAGAAAAAATGTGCAAATAGGAATAATAAGCTGACGCTATATATAATTTCCCATTGATGAATAATACTTTTAGGCGTATGTTTACAATGGTTGCATTTAAGCAAAAGTAAATAGGACTATTTAACATATCCTATCCAAGGGCAGGCTGCATGTAGGTAAGTAAAACAGGTATAACGATCATGAACAGATTCCACCTGGGTATTTCCTTTTGTGCGCATAGCCTGTTTCCTCCTTGGTGTTCTCTCCTATGTAAGTCCGACAATCCGGCTCTTCTGAAGAGACTGCTTCTAGCGCAATGTCCTGAAAAATAAAAAGGGAGGTTTATGAAGGTATGTGGCGGTTATACCGCACTGCTGACTGAGTCACTGTTGCGCCTCCGCCTACGCCCATGGTATTTTGATTGTGTAATTGTGTACGCGTGGCACGAATGCTGCTTTGATAGGGCTTGAGCGGAGGCCAGATGATACGTCTCCAACGTATCTACTTTTCCAAACACTTTTGCCCTTGTTTTGGACTCTAACTTGCATGATTTGAATGAAACTAACCCGGACTGACACTGTTTTCAGCAGAACTGCCATGATGTTTATGTGTAGAAAAGAAAAGTTCTCAGAATGTCCTCGAAATCCATGGAGGCACTTTTTGGAATTAATAAGAATTTTTGGCGAAAGAATTAGTGCCAGGGGGCCCACGGCCTGTCCACGAGACAGGGGGGCACCCCCCTAGGGCGCGCCCTATCTCGTGGGCCCCCTGGACCTCCTCCGACCTCAACTCCAACTCCATATATTTCGTCTCGGGGAGAAAAAAATCAAAGAGAAAGTTTCATCGCGTTTCACGACACGGAGCCGCCGCCAAGCCCTAATCTCTCTCGGGAGGGCTGATCTGGAGTCTGTTCGGGGCTCCGGAGAGGGGGATTCGTCGCCGTCATCATCATCAACCATCCTTCATCACCAATTTCATGATGCTCACCGCCGTGCGTGAGTAATTCCATCGTAGGCTTGCTGGACGGTGATGGGTTGGATGAGATTTACCATGTAATCAAGTTAGTTTTGTTAGGGTTTGATCCCTAGTATCCACTACGTTCTGAGATTGATGTTGCTATGACTTTGCTATGCTTAATGCTTGTCACTAGGGCCCGAGTGCCATGATTTCAGATCTTAACCTATTATGTTTTCATGAATATATGTGTGTTCTTGATCCTATCTTGCAAGTCTATAGTCACCTATTATGTGTTATGATCCGACAACCCCGAAGTGACAATAATCGGGATACTTCTCGGTGATGACCATAGTTTGAGGAGTTCATGTATTCACTATGTGCTAATGCTTTGGTCCGGTTCTCTATCAAAAGGAGGCCTTAATATCCCTTAGATTTCGCTAGGACCCCGCTTCAACGGGAGGGTAGGACAAAAGATGTCATGCAAGTTCTTTTCCATAAGCACGTATGACTATTTACAGAATACATGCCTACATTACATTGATGAATTGGAGCTAGTTCTATATCACCCTATGTTATAACTATTGCATGAGGAATCGCATCCGGCATAATTATCCATCACTGATCCATTGCCTACGAGCTTTTCATATATTGTTCTTCGCTTATTTACTTTTCCATTGCTACTGTTACAACTACTACAAAAACCCAAAAACATTTATCTTTACTTTTGCTACCGTTACCTTTATTATCATACCACTTTTGCTACTAAACACTTTGCTGCAGATACTAAGTTATCCAGGTGTGGTTGAATTGACAACTCAACTGCTAATACTCAAGAATATTCTTTGGCTCCCCTTGTGTCGAATCAATAAATTTGGGTTGAATACTCTACCCTCGAAAGTTGTTGCGATCCCCTATACTTGTGGGTTATCAAGACTAATTTCTGGCACCGTTGCCGGGGAGCATAGCTCTATTCTCTGAGTCACTTGGGATTTATATCTATTGATCACTATGAAGAACTTGAAAGACAATCGAACTACTATTTTGCCCTCAACTACGAGGGGAGGTAAGGAACTGCCATCTAGCTCTGCACTAGATTATCCTTCCGTTATTAGTAGGCTTGCGACACCTAAACCTACTACTGCTATGAATTATGATATGTCGCATGTTATTGATGATGCCACTTCTGCTATGCATGATGAAACTACTTCTGTGCGTGATACTATTTTGCCATTAGGTGAATTTCTTGATGAACAACTTGCTAGAGTTAGGGGGAATGAAAATATTGCAGAACCTATTACTGATGATAGTGATGATGAAGGTTCCCCCAATGATTATGTATTACCTGTTGTTCCTAAGGGTTATGTTATGAATGAAAAAGCTGCTATGGAAATCCTTGCTTGCAATGATAGAAATGATCTTAAGAAATTATTGGCTAAATGCAAGCAACAGTCTTAATGCTAAAATGAAACCCGATCCTGCTTTTGCTACTTCACCTATCTGTGTTACTGATAAGGATTATGAATTCTCTGTTGATCCTGATATTATTAGTTTAGTTGAATCTAAACCTTTTTATGGCCTTGAATCTGAAACTGTTGTGGCACATCTTACCAAGTTGAATGATATAGCCACCTTGTTTACTAGTGATGAGAAGTCTCGCTATTTATATATCCTTAAGATATTTCCGTTCTCATTAAAGGGTGATGCTAAGACTTGGTATAATTCTCTTGCTCCTGGTTGTGTGCGTAGTCCCTAGGATATGATTTATTACTTCTCTGCTAAATATTTCCCTGCTTATAAGAAACAAGCTGCCTTGCGGAAAATATATAATTTTGTGCAAATCAAAGAAGAGAGTCTCCCACAAGCTTGGGAGAGGCTTCTCCGGTTACTTAATGCTTTGCCTGATCATTGAGGGAGTCCTGGACTAGGGGGTGTCCGGATAGCCGAACTATCACTATCGGCCGGACTCCAAGACTATGAAGATACAAGATTGAAGACTTTGTCCCGTGTCCGGATGGGACTTTCCTTGGCGTGGAAGGCAAGCTTGGCAATACGGATATTTAGATCTCCTACCATTGTAACCGACTCTGTGTAACCCTAGCTCTCTTCGGTGTCTATATAAACCGGAGGGTTTTAGTCCATAGGACGAACAACAATCATACCATAGGCTAGCTTCTAGGGTTTAGCCTCCTTGATCTCGTGGTATATCTACTCTTGTACTACCCATATCATCAATATCAATCAAGCAGGAGTAGGGTTTTACCTCCATCGAGAGGGCCCGAACCTGGGTAAAAACATCGTGTCCCTTGTCTCCTGTTACCATCCGCCTAGACGCACAGTTCGGGACCCCCTACCCGAGATCCGCCGGTTTTGACACCGACATTGGTGCTTTCATTGAGAGTTCCTCTGTGCCGTCACGATCAGGAAGGATGCATCTTCCCATATTTAAAGGCGGTACCATTGCCAAAGGAGCTTTGGCCGCCGGCCAAACTATCCGGCTAGGTGGTTTTCTTATGACCGCCTGTTCGGCCGCCGCTTCGACGATGACCTCTCGGGTCATCAAAAGCAATCTTCACGTCATCTCGGAATTCGCCGAGCAGCTGGATCCAATGAAGCTCTCTTCCGTAAACGAGCTCTTGGATCGCATCGCCGCCCTGGGAGTCGCTACAGACTACGATCAGATTGGGCTTAAAACCGATCTGAGAGAGATTAACTCTCCCCAGGTTACCCACCATGTTGCGGTGGTAGAGGAACAACACGGCGACTCTTCTTCTGTATTAAAAAGTAGTTATGTCCGGACTCCTAATCCCTCCATGCCGGATTCCCGCGGAGGGACGGACGTCAATCAAGTACTGAACCTAAAGTAGGCAGCAGACCAGACTCGTTGGACAACATCTAGCAATCCAAGCTTCCAAATTCGGAAACTTTTCGGCCCTTGAGCCTCAAGTTGGGCAGGGTTCCGGACTCAATTCCATCCGCCCACCCAAACATAAGCGATCTATCTCAAATCCGGCAAGAGCCCACTGCTGGGGAAGCTGGCCCACGGACACCTATGGGGCCGGCGGACCGAGCCCCTTTCGGTTCGGCGGGGGGCGGAGGTCGTGCGAAGAGCGGATCGAGGCGAAGCACACGAGCGGTTTACCCAGCTACGGAGCTCTCCGGAGAGATAATACTCCTACTGCTGCATGTCTGAGTGTATTGAGTTCTAGCTCGGGAGCGCTGAGTGCTACAGTATACAGTAGCTGCTAACGAGACCGAGCGTGAGTGTTTTCTGCTTTCGAACTCCCCCCCTCTATGTTGCGCATGGGCCTCCTTTTATATGCTCAAGGGGTCACCGACAGGTGGCAACGCAGACAAGGGTAAAAATGGAAAAATGTTGCGGTTGGTACAACTACTTGTACAGTGTATCATACCTAACCCTGACGGCAGGGGACAAAGGCATTGAATGCCCGTCTGCGTCGCCCAAACAGTGCAAAAAAGGGACCGTCAGGGGCGCCACCGCTTGCCACGATGGCAACCTTGTCAGCGCCGCTTGCCACCGCGCACCGCTGGCTGCACAGCCTCCTAGCACGCGCGCCTGGAAAGGTCCCAGGGCGATACGTTGGTGGATGTGCTGGAGCGCGGGTACAGAGTGGTAGCTTGCCGCGGCAAGCGCCTTGCCGCGGTCGTTGTCTTGTCGCGTCCGGAAGCTTGTCGCTCACCGGGCCTCGTCGGGACGTGTGGCGTGTCGCGGCAAGTTCCTTGAGATGCCTTGGTTGGCCTTCCCGGCAAGCTCCTCTTGCCGGGGCCTTGTCTCCTTGGCTTGAATTCTTTGTTCTTGAATGGCTCCAAAGGAACCACAGAGGACCTTGGCGGTCACCCGGCAAGCCTTGTCGCGGGGTGCTGCGACTGCCCGTGCACAATTTCGGGATACTAGGGTACCCCTACTCTAGTACACCGACACCCACGGAGACAGTACATCATTACTGGGCCAGATTCCTCCTGGTTATGGACAGGATAAAGGACTGCCGTGAGGAAATCGCAATCTCAATTTTCTGCAACAATTGCACGGACAAAGTAATCACTAACGCCGTAAGTCGCCACAAAATCAC
>NC_057795.1:292491801-292509301 GCF_018294505.1 Triticum aestivum | reverse complement strand
ATCATGCGCTCTACTAAAATAGATTTCACGGAAAACTAGCTATATCCGATCTTGGTTGGCCTTTCATCCCTAGCCACAAGTCATCCCCGTATTTTGCCACATACGTCGGTTCGGTCGTCCAAGGCCTGTTAGAGCTCTCTTCAACCTGCTCATGGCTAGATCGGTTGGTTTCTGGTCAAATAGGAAGAACGTAAATCTTCCACCTCTGGAAAGCGCCTACACCTAATCGCTTAAGCCGTTGTTCCCATTTCCTCGCTGACCCATCATGCGAAAGGTACGCCGTTAGAGTGAGTGCGCCCGCGCTCCGCTCCTTCAACTGATTGTTCGCATCGGATCTCAGGTTCTCTATTGCACTCCCCGATTGCGGTTCTTTTCACCTTTCCCTCACGGTACTTGTATGCTATCGGTCACTGAGGAATACTTAGACTTAGAGGGTGGTCCCCCTTTCTCATGTAAAAGCGATCATCATTCGAACACACCGTGTTTTACTAGGAAGGATCGAACCATGGGAATGAATGAACAGGGCTATCACCTTCTTTGGTAGGATCTTCTAATCTTTTTAGAAAACCAGTTCACTACGCGCCCCACCCCGTCATCAGTCATGTGTTGCCTATGCTTGCGCCCCAAAACGGTTGCTGACTTTGTACAACTCCGTAGGGCACACTACGGCAACTTTTCTAACTACGCTTGCGGCTTGCTGGTTTTTCCATCATCCAATCCACAACAAGTCGAATGAAACCGCTTTTGATTTCTTTTGATGAAAACCCTTGTTCCGCTCTCGCTCGCCGCTACTAACGGGGTCTCGGTTGATTTTCCTTCCTTTAGCTACTCAGATGTTCCAGTTCGCTATGTTTGAAAAGTCCAAAGAGCACAGACTAGCCACGGATCTTGGATATAGTTTCCCGATCGGAGATCCATGGATCACAGGAAAAATCTCTCCCCATGGCCTTTCACCTCTAAAAGCGTCCTTCCTTCTCAATTCCCGGGCATCCATCCAATGCAAGATTTTCGATAGCGTCAAACATGAGCGGACACCCACACAATCTTGATTTGACACAACAACACTTTCCACCTCTCTTCCTTCCCTTGGATCAGATAGGAAATGCTCACTTTTCCAAGACAGAAGAGAAGCAAGCAACGGATTGAGGAACTAGCGCGAAAGCCGTTGCGTGTTAGCGCATCCGTTTTCTTGCTTGATTTTTATACGATTTTTTGAGCAACTAACGCGGAAGTTGTTCACGTTAGCGCGTCCATTTTCTTGCTTGATTTTTATACGACTTTCTGAAGTGATCTGTCCAACTAAGTAGAAAAGGACACTAGAGTGTGGCTACACGTGGTATAGGGCTGCTCGTCCCGCCTGGTGTTGAGGGAGCTAAAGTGGAACTCTCACATACATGTTCCTTATGTTTTGAGCTCACTAAATGATACTCGCTAATGGATCCGCAAGTACTCCATGGTCAGCGGCTATCAGCTAACGTTATGGGCCGTTAGTGGTTGTTCATTGCCTATGGTGTTATAATCCGGAATCCAAGTTTTGTGATAACCGTGTTGTTTACTTTCAGTGTTGTTTATTGTTCACAGCTGGATTGAGCTCAGCTGAGAGTGCCATGCTCTGTCAATATCTGTTGTAGGAGTTGTCATTCTCTGTTACTAGAGTTGTCAATCTCAGATGCAGGAGTTGTCAGTTGCAGCCATTCTCGCTGTGTCAAGCTTGTGACTTGCGTTGTATCAGCTTGGTAACAGCTTGTATCTCGATAGGACTGAATGTAGCCAGGAGTTGTCTTAGATTAGTCTAATGTGCCAAAACGTTAGTCAAACCACCTAGGTTGTGTTTGTTCTGGAGAGTTCAGCTAGTCTGAGTGATCTGGGTTATCCTACGTTTTATCCCTGTTTTGATCTTTTTTTTTGACTATAGGGGTTTTGTAGCAGCCCAGCAGCATCCATGTGACAGAGAGTCATATTAAGAATATAATAATGCTTTCCCCTTGAACCCCTTTGCAGAAAAAGTAGGAAAATGGACTGAAATTGTTGGATAAGTGGATTTGCAGTATCTCAACAATCAGAACAGCGAATATTCCATCATCCAAACTAAGCTTCCTCAGATCCTAACCCATTGGTCATTATCGAGCCTCGTGACTCCGGCTGTGTTGATATCTTCATATTACTTGTTATCATTTTATCTATCTGGTTATTGCTTTATGTGTTGGTTGGTATTTCACTCAAAAAAGTTTAAGTAGAAGTGATTTCTTCCTCATTAGCTCCATTTTGATTATCATTTGCATCTTGTGATGAATGAAGTGAACTTGAGCTCTCTAGTGCTTCTATTTTATCTTTGAAAGCATTTACTAGTATTCGATGAGATTCTGAAAGACCAGAAAGACAAGTGATATGAACTGGTTTTGTGTCCACCCACTTTCCTTCGTTATCTTCAACTCTTTCTCTTTTGGTAGAGGAAGGCATTCCCAGTATTAATGATGATTCTTGCTTTCGTATTGTTAATGTTTTCAATTGTACACGGAAGGGGTTTGTGACCACTACCATTTAGTCAGGGATTTATCCTCATATTGTTGGAGAAACCAATCTTTGCTAACATGGCTCAGCCTAGCAATGGTTGGGAATTTCATGTCCCAGAATGAAAAAAAAAGTTCGCTAATTTGTTGCTTTCAACACGTTTTCTAATGAAGTCAAGCCCCTTCTGGATGTCCGCTGTTGCACTATGCTGCGTCTTACCATAGACAAGAGGCATATGCACCTTCTTCACCAACTTTCAGTTAAGGTGACGGCTAATGACTTCCTTGACACTAGCTTCCAGAGATTATGATGGAATCTCCTCATTGAAGTCCTCTGATAGTGAGGAATATAGGTCATATACTTGATCCTCACCATCAACCCGTCAAAAGTTAGTACACACTGCTAGATCCTGGAAAGAGCTCATTATCTGGTAAGCAGATGAGGATGCATCACATATATATGTGACATCCGCAACCTCATATTTGGGTTTAGCATTTACCTGTTTCCTTCCATCTAACCTGGGAAGGGATCCCTCCATGTGCTCTGTATGACACTTGGCCTGATTGTTACCACCGGTATCTCTCCTCGCATGCATTTGATGACCATCTCGCCATGACCTTTGTGAACACATAAGTGTCTTGCCAACCATAGAGTTTGGCCCTATGAATAAATAAATTGCACAAATCAAATACTTCATGTGTGTATTCGTATCTACAGACATGAGAAAGTAATAGGGAAATACTAGAATACCTCGACTACCTAACTCTTTCATTTCTTGAGTAACAGAAGCAGAGGCAGAAGAATGCCTTCTGGAGTCAAAAGCTAACTTGATCTCATCCTCGATATCCAACACAATATTCTGATGTGCCAAAAAAACTTGAGGAACCTATCCCCTTCGTTATGGTATCCCCTAAGCAAAATGTCTTCTCTAGTATCAAACCTTGCCTCTGCCCATTCACATATGTTGTTTGGCCAAAAACATGACATGCAAACATACTGCTAAAGCTTGTTTGTAAGCTTTTGAGATTAATAGAAACATGTTACCATTTGATTTCGATCACAAGAAACTCTTATTTGGCATTCTGACCTGTTGATACTCGCAAGAAGAGCTTCAGTCTTCGAAACTGTTGCGCGGAACTCATTATCCGGAATGGCCCCACGGTGTTGATGTCTAGTGCTACATCATACCTGCAAGTTGCAATACTTTTATTGCTATGGAATGTGAACTTACACATTTAGTAATGGAAGCAATCCTTAGTGCAAGACTAGTATATCTTCACAAATCTCTCATCAAAAGTGGTATTTGCTGCAGAGTTTATGATAACATCCACTTCTTCCGCGATCTCTTTGGCTAACTCAGGAGCAATGCCAATGTAGGCTTCCCTGAAATTACCAACGACTGGAACCTACTTGCTTAATACAAAGCTCTGGTAGTTTTTCCCATGGATTTCTTGTAAACATCTGAACAACTCAGTATCTTCTACCTGTATTGCAGACGGAAAATATGGTCATTTGCATGAAGAACAGAAAGTAGTTCAAAGTAATCATCATACCTCATTCTTCAATCTTTTCATGGCTGCTTCATTGTCCTTGGCCTTGATCAACACGTATATTTTACCAACATCAGGATTTTTCCTTAAAATGGGATCGATAAGAACTGCCGATCAAAATCATACAAAGTATAATGGAAGAACAAAGGAAGGAAGTCAGGTAGCTTAGAGCAAGACAAAGGTAGAATGGAAGAACAGCCTAAAAGCGGGGGAGGGGGGCAGACAGAAACTGTCTCACTCAGACTGGCATTTGAAAATGCTACCCACCCTTCCCCTATTTCTGCATTTTATTCTTCTATTCCTTCTGCTTGCTTTTCTAGTTAAGCTGCTCATAAACTAGATCCATAAAACTCACTCAGCTACTGTCTTCTTTCTATAATTGGTCTCTAAGTCCAAGTAATCGATAAAGTATAATCCTCTTCCCAGCTCCGCCACCTCCTTTCTACCGAGTATGCTCTACTTGAAAGAACATATTTATCAATAAATAAGTGCATTACTATATTCACAGCTACAAACTAAGCCTAATTTCCAATATGTCATATGTATCACTTTGATGTTGTGGGATAACTGGCTTCTTGCTCAACGGATTTCGCTTCTGCACTTGACTTGAGAAGGGCGAAGCGTTCATGACCGGTACCGGTATCTGTTCAAGAAGTCAGTACTTATGCGGCACTGAACAAAGGGTGAGATCGATGAAATGCAATACATGTTTGAATATTTCCTATCTTCTTCCAGCCATCAAACCTGTTCAATTCGTTTTCTTGAGATCTATGGAATAGTGATATCATACTTGAATCCACATTCCCAGTATTTGAGGAAGAAGTATAATCTTAGTCCTGTCGAATTTCTAAGTTGGGAATTTGATATCGACTAAATCAAGAAACTTGATTTCACTATGATATGACCACTGAACCCTTTGATACAACATTTCTTGTTTCCAGAAGATCTCGGATGGTTTCTAAAGCTTCCATGATCTTGTAAAAGAAAAAAAATCCTTTTTATAAGTCATGAAGACGTGGACCAAAAGACTAAGAAACTGCACAATCTATTGATTGACTGAAAAACTCAAGCTGAGTAACATGCTTGAATGATCGCTCCGGCTCTGGGTCGTCTGATCTTCGGGATGCAGAATATGGGATCGCTTGCCAACCGTTAGTTAGGACCAGTGAAAACCCACGCTTGGTGAAGGCGAAGTTCAGTTTGGAGATCTAACAATTCCTTATGTCGTGTATCCTCGATTGATGCAACCTCAGATGCTTTAATTGTAGATTTGAGTATTGAGCGAAATCTTACACCACCTATAGGTTCTGTATTACAGGCCAATCCTACTCCACTAGTACCAATATGCGACATAGGGGAAAAAGCACAACACCTAGGAATAGGAATCAAGAACACAAAAACTTTCTGAGAAATTACCTAGCAAGAAAACGTATGCGCGTGGGCACAACGGATTTCACTCCCGTGCGCTTATCCCTTGCTTGTTCTTTTGGACTAGCACTCTTTCCCTCTCTTTGAAGTAGATTTCTCAGCTCCACGAGTCAAACGAAATAGGGCAAAAGGCCCACTACTTCTTCATTCATGGCTTATTGATTTGATTGATCCCCATTTCGTATTCATTCGACCTGAGGTGAGGTTGGAACAAGAGTTTTCATAAAAAGAATGGTTCTTTTATGTAATTATGAATGGGCAGGCCTCTTGTGGATTCCTCCAACTCTATGAATGAAGGGGGAAGTATGAGGAAGGCCGATTTTCTTTCTATATGAAGATGAAAAAAGTATCCGGGTCAAACATTTCTTACTTTTGTTGAGTATGACTGAATGAGGAAGAGCTCCTTATGTGGTATCACTTTACCACCATCTAAAATGCGCAAAACTCTGATTGGTGGAAGCCAGTCCATGAAGATTCTCCCTTCTCTTATGTGAAATTCCCCTCTTTCGGTAAGCATCCAGTATCTCAGCAAATGAACATTTCTCTAAGCTTATCCTGTAGCTTATACGTCGTTTGGAAGCTGCTCCAAGGATCCAACGAATAGCTAAGGTTCGTTGATGATCCCTGGCTACAATCCCAGGAACATCATAAATAGTACCTGCGACTCCTACTTTGACCGCTTTGCATATTGGCTTTATATTATCTACGACATCAACCATAAGTTTTATTACATCACGTTCAGTTCGAGCTAGGAGGTGAAAAGTTTTATAAACAATAGCACGAACTCTCGTTCTTTTACCATCGATCATGAAAAAGTTTACCAATTTCTTGATCAATTCTTTTTGCTCACCATCAAAGTCCCCATATAGCTAATAATTTCCGAGCAATTGGAAGCTGCTTTCGGTGACGAGGCCGATAATTGATATTACGCGATCGTTACTGTCCATCTTTTTCAGCTCTACTCCCAAAAAGAGAAAGGAAAGGAGACTGATCTTGACGCCGGCGTTGGTTTTTCCAACGAAACGAATAAGTTTTGGATTGAGATTTCACGTAAGCATTGCACAATGATCCGCATTAGGCGGGGAGCAGCAATGATACCGCTGGCCGGGAATAAGTACCTATCCCTCTACTACTGACGATGTTTTCTGTTCTACTGAAATCCTGCGTCGAGCCGATGTTTCATTGATCGATACCGGGCACATCCATCACATCAACTATTTCACTTTTCATACGCATTTATTGAAGGACCGGTAAACTAGACCCGAAAAACTTCTATTTTTAAAACGAAAGACCCATCACAAAATTATGGCGCAATGCTATGACGAGCGTTCTCACAGGCCGGCACCTCGAGGCATCCGTCTCAAGATTTGTACACCTTACATGTGCTTCACGCCACAATCTCTCACTTTCTGCTCCTCCATCTGTCTCCATCATATAATCGATCTCACCTCTCATGTCTGAGTGAAAAAACGATATTTGTTAGTATATATCAAGGCCGAGAGGACACGTTCCTCTCATGTGAAGATTAGTATTAGGGACCCTTAGTATTATTAACCGGTTACTATACGTACATGCAGTGAGACAATCAATCTATGCTCTCATTCACATTTCATTCTAGCACTGACGACTCCAGCCCTATCTATCCCTAGAAGCAAATGGACCCTAGAAGCAAATGGAGTATGTCCGATGGAACACTCGGATTGGAAAAGATAATTATACTTATAGGCATGGATGAAAAAAAGCTTGGAAACAAGTTCAAATTGAACTCAAAAGCAACTAGGCAATCCAAATTCCATTGAAGCAGCTTCCCTAGAACTAGCTGCCATTGTATCGGTTGGTGCCATTTCTTCTCTTGGAGGCAGGGCAATAGATTAAGATTAGGTGGTAAGCGAAGTAACTGTAGGGCTTAGGGCTGCGGGTGAGCGCAACTTCAATAGGTCATGGGGAGGAAGAGAATAAAATGCAGCTATTTCACCTGGTGTCGTAATAACCAATGTTTTCGGGTTTGAAGGCATAAGCGCAGCAGAGATCTTCTTTCATTTAAGAAGAAGCCACCGTAAAGAAGAGGAAACAAGGCGTTTAAGGGACACGGCTCCCATTATTTTCTCCAGGCCAGCTTTGGCTAAATCGATGGAGGCTTAGCTTATTATGTTTCGGGCATTTAGCTAGCTTAGAGAATAAAGAAATCTATCTCTAAAGGGGGAGTGGTACAACTATTTTAGGTTAGAGGAAGGTTGAAGAGAGAATAGCTAAAATAGCCAGTCGGGTAGGCAAGTGCGGGTGGTTGTGGTCAAAGTGAATATGTCTTGTTTCGGTTAGCAGTTTTGGCTCTCCGGCACCAAAGTAAACTCTTTCTATTGCGGGGCCTATGGAGTTTGGGGGTGAGTGCTGACACTTTACTGTGCAACATTCCTGTTTCTTTCATTCCCCTTACTAGATCAGAGAGGGCATATGTGGGGTTTGAAGATGCCTGGACCTTACCACCTTATTCTAATAGCCCGCATCAATGCCTCTGGCCAGAACATAGGAGCCCCCTGGGTTCAAGATCTCATATCAATTTTCAACTGCTGGGAAAGAATTGGGGTGCGGCAGGAAGAAATGGAATTCTCAATAAAAGTATAAATAGGTCTTCCCCACTGCTGCATAGAATCTGAGCTGGGTGGAATTGAAGTTCGGTTTCAATCAAGACACCCCTGCCTACTTACCTTAAAAACGACTAATGATCAACCGATCACAGATGTCCTTTTTCAGCTACTTCAAATCAGAAAGCTCTGACTCCCATAAAGAATGCTTGCATATCTTTCTTTTTATTACGATGACGATATGGACCTCATTACTGTCTCATTTTCTTATATTTATATAAGTTCTTTTTTTGGATTCAACATAACAAGAACAGAATCATGCTCTGTAGGATTTGAACCTACAACATTGGGTTTTGGAGACACACGTTCTACCGAACTGAACTAAGAGCGCTTTCTGGGAGATAAAGCAGTAAAGAAAAGGATGATTTTTGTACCGCATGCATATAGAAAAATGAAACTCTGAATTTTGTCCAGTTTGAATCGATCTCAATTGATCCCTCGTTACTGCCCACAGGAGAAGTAATAGGTAGGGATGACAGGATTTGAACCCCTGCCTTGTTTTCCACATCATAATTTATTCCTCCATCTATATACAACTTTCTTGTCATTTCTTCTTTTTGGTTTCATATAATAAATGATATACATCTGAAACCCAACCTAACGTATAAATAATGAATATTTATCGGTAATGCTCAGGAAGAAAGAAGGGGTCATCTTTTTGATTTTTATTCCACCCTCATGTACCCTTCTTTGCATTTTTTCTAAAGCCTGTTCAACCTCATATCACCTAGAACAAGTCATGGACTTCTTCAATGAAAGAAAGTCTCATGGAAACATTTTCAACGAAATAAGAACCATACAAAATAGATTTCTTGATATTTTTATTTAGGAAAACAGATTTTTTGTAGTTTTTTCTTTTATCCTAAAGATATGCAGAACGAGTGTATTATGAAATGTTCGTTCTCTAGCTTTGCATACATCGCTACTTAATCATTTAGTGGTTATCGATGAAATTACTTCACCACAGAGAAAATATTATTGAAGTATATATATATATATATATATATATATATATATATATTATTGGTTGCTTTTGTTTATGTCCAATTGGAAAAGTTGATCTTCTAAATTCATATGTTTAGCCTAAAGTACATAACTTGTGTTCCTCCCTAGTTCTTGCAAAGCCACCTAATCAAGCCTCACCTCATTTGTAGTTATAACATGTTCAGATGAAAGCAAACTCCAACTAAAATTGGTTTACTATTAGTAACACATATACTTTTTTACCTTAGCTCTTTCTTTATTGTTCATTGAGCAGTTCAAATGCTTTGATTGCTTATCAGATAAGAGGTAAAAATATTCTTCATTCGTTTATTTTGTTAATTCAAAATTGCATTCAAATCCATTCTTTCTCATAACTTGAGAATATGTACAGCACAAAACAAAAAAGTAGGCTGATTTGATGAGTTGTAGGGGCGGACCCACTTCCACTGATTTCTGGCGGGAAGGTTCTATAAGGGAAGAAGAATTAGAGTTGTGACCTGGTAACCTTGATTTCTTTCAGAACTTTATTACGAGAGTAACAAAGAAAGAATAACATAGATATGAAGGAGCGAGCCGAGCCCCAAGGATAATGAATTGGTATGCCGGGTGCTTACTTGAGCAAGAAGCCAAGTCAACGATAATCAAAGAAAGGTGTGAGTGAACAAGCCCAACTTTCTGATTCAAATATTACTCCTTTCCACTTTCAACAAATAGAGAAATCTCCGCTAAGCTATCAGTGGGTAACCAACGTAGTGCCCCATTCGTTCCATGACATCCAATCAGTTCTCCTCGGATTCCAATCCAATGTCCCAATCAGTGAGAAATAGACGGTCAGATGAGATCTCGAACGTTGTCCCTACCTACTGAGGAATCAAAAGTGTATGTAGAAAAAGAGAGTGTTGGAAATGCATCGAGGAGAACTTGCATTGTGAGTCACTACTCCGGCACTGGGCAAGAATACTACTAGCGAGGCTTATAGGCGGCTAGTTCTTAAAAGAATCTGTCAGCTATAACCTAGCCTATTGAATCTGGTACGCTCGAAGCACGAAACTAGATGGGCAGCCCTACCTACGACTAGAAAAGTATCGTATTTTTTCCTTCCAGTAAATCTTCCACTCATTCCTTCCATTATGGTATATCATTTGGAGTGTATTTTCCCTCTCAAAAAAGGCTTCGCCCTCACTTCACTGAACTTATTGGAAATGTCTAGGACAGAGTTCATTCACTTGCCGAGTAGCCCTACTCCTCATAGTTGATCCAAATTTCTATCCCTGATTGACTCAATCACGAAGAGGAAGACTTGATAAAAGATGAAAAGAAAGGATTGATTACCTTTTGAAGTCAAGAAAAGAAAGGAAAGAGATATTTATGAGTTTATGTAGATGAAGTTTCAGATTCTTGGATGAGCGGAACATCTTTGAGACAAATCATCTCTACCCGGGTACATAGCTTCATCCAAACCATGGATCCACGAATTGTTGACTCGCTCTAGAAAAGAGCTTCGTAGTTGGGAGCTCTGAACCGATGATCGATATGGTTTCCTAGGATGAGAACTATGGTTTACTACTTGACAATAAGAAAGTGGTTTTATCTTTTTTTCACTTTTCGATGTGTTTTGCCTAGTCTGAATCTCCCCTTCTTCTACTTGATCAAGATGGATAGCAAAAAAGCATGAATAGGCCTACTGGGATGGAAGGAGAGAAGGACTGAATGAGAAAAGGTAATACCTCTTTGTTTACCTTGGAATGAATTGCTCAACTACTTAGGTAACGAAATGAAACGTTCATCTACGATCTTTCTTAAAAAAAGATAGGACTGTACGACAGTTCTCGTTAGTAGATTCGCAGAACAGAAGAAGAAGTTCACTCTGACTTACGCACTACAAAAAGGTAGCCAACGACTTCGAACGTACTCCATCTTTCGAGCCTCTTTCGAGCCTCTGTTTAGCTTCAAAAGATAAGGCGCTAGTGCAACGAACGCTGCTTTCGTGCGTCCCACCCCAACTAACTAGTGCTTGACTTGACTTTCCCCTGCACCCTATCCAACGAATAAGGAGAGGGCCAGCCTATCAATGACCGAGCCAGTCTGATCTCCTTTACTTACCTCAAACAACGAGCGAAGTCGAGATGTTGATGAGAAAGGGGCTTTTCTCAAGGCCAAAGAGTGCTCTTTGAAGGCTACTATGCATCCTTACAAATACAAGAGTGGTTTTTGGGTATAGCAGGACTTGAACCTGCGACCATTAGGTTAAAATCCCAATGCTCTACCAACTGAGCTATACACCCAATTTTACAAGAAGGCTTGGTGCGGAAAAGAAAAGAGGGCGGCCTGGCCCCTTTTCTTCTTATCACATCACAAGGGCGCGACTCTGTATGGTATAGTACCGTGGAGCAAGTTTAGGAGTCCTTTCCACTCATTGAGGATTCTATCTAAAAAAGAAGGTCAACGGGGGAGACTACTTTGAAGTCCGGGCTGAACAAACTACTTCTCCTGCTACCAAAACAGAGAAATAAGGAAATAAGATGGATTCGTCTAATAAAATACCCAATGCCTGTAGTTGAAGAATTGTTGGATGAGTTATCTTGTGCTGTTTGGTTTACTAAGCTAGATCTGAGAGCTGGTTACCATCAGATTAGATTACATGAAGTAGACGAATAAAAAATAACAGTCAAGACCCATGTCACTATGAATTTTAGGCTATTTGGGCTCACAAATGCACCACCCCCCTCCAGAGTGCTATGAAGACAATTTTGGCTGAGCTCACTAGGGTTTGTGTACTTGTTTTTGTTGATGACATCTTAATCTATAGCAAATCCTTGCAAGATCATGTCACCCATTTGCAGCAAGTATTTGACCTTCTAAAGCAGAATCAACTATATGTGAGGTTGAATAAATGTTCATTTGCTCAACCACAGATAGAATATCTGGGTCATGTCATTAGTGGTCAAGGGGTGGCTACAGACTAAAAGAAGATCCTCACAGTGAAAGAGTGGCCTACTTCCAAGTCAAGCACATTAGAGTTTGGGCTTAGCAGGACAGGCGTTTCATTCACAAGAGCTTAGCTCATTTGACTGCTCAAAGACTTAAAACACCAATGTAGCACAAAGCTTTCCTTTCCTCAAGCTCATGGGATTACAATATACCATCCAATAAAAGGCTCAGAGAATAGGGCAGCTGATGCACCACTATCTAGATTACATGAGCCAGATGAAATCAATGTCATTACTTCCTGTCAACCACAATGGCTCACTGATATTGTTGCAGGGTACAGCAAAGACACATTCACCCAGAATTGACTATCTGAATTGGCAGTCCTGAGCACTCACAAGAATAGCAAATATTCATTGCATAATGGGGTCATTCGATATAGAGGAAGAGTATGGGTTGGTGCAAACTTCGAAATGAAAAAAACATCTTGCAAGCATTTCATGCCAGTGGTATTGGTGCCCACTCTGGCATTACTGCTACTTATCACCGCATCAAGGCACTATTTGCTTGGACAGGAATCTTTCAGTCAGTGGAATATTTTGTCAACAAGTGTCAAATCTGTCAGCAAGCTAAGGTAGAACATTAAAACATCCCTAGCCTCTTCGATCCTCTACCCATTCCTGATGAAGCATGGTCCATTATCAGCATTGACTTCATCACTGGACTACCAAAGTCCCATTACTATGATTCAATTCAGGTGGTGCACAAGACAAGCCAAACAAACAGAAACTGAATTAATACCAAAGAACACAAGCTGTGGGCCGTAAAGTGGAAACGGTTGCAGGCCAAAGCTATCCCCCTTTGCCACTAAGACTTGAATCTTTAACCATCGGAATACCCGGTACTCTCTCTACCAAACAGGCAAGATAGTCTTATCTTGAACTCTGTCCCTTCTCTAGTGATTGACAGGTTTAGTCCCTGGTAGTAAGGGTATTTTGTGGTCTATTGTCCTCCTAGGAGGTCACTCTGTAGGCTCAACAAACAATTCACAGAAGCCATTCAAGACCGGTTGCAGGGCAGACAGACCATTGACTTGACATGACCGTAATACATAGAGAATAGGGAGGATAATCTATAAGATGGAGATCCGGATTGTTGTGCTCCGGTATAAAGAAGAATACCATCTTGTCTAATCAAATACGAATACCATCTTATTGATTTACTTAGCTTGCATCAACACATAAGATGTGATGTGAGTAGTGGGAAATAAACTCTTCTTTGATCACTTGAAACATAGTAGAAAGCATCCAAAATAGAATGAAATGATGTTCAAAAGAAGAAGCTACTTGGCCCAACCACTACACCATTTTGCCTAATGTGTGACTACCCATATCAGTTACAACATCTTCCGTTTCCAATTTTTCAGTGCCTTTTTCTTATAGTATACAAAATCGGATTCTGGATTGCTCTTCATTTTGTTCAATTTATCCCCTTGCTTTTCAACGTATATATATATTAACCCGCCTTGTTTACCTATTTCTTCTACAATTCACATGACTCATTGAAACCAACTTTCTCCTTCCTACATTTTATCTCTACAGCAGTTATCCTGTATAATGATTTCTTTTTGGTCGCTACTCTCCTAACCGACGAGTCGGAAAGGATACGAATGTCCATTCACCCTACCACCCATCATCCTTCTAGCTTCGTTGATCAACGACGAGTAAAGATCCCGGAAAAGATCCAAGGGAGTACAATACACTTTATATTCACGTCTTGAATAATGAGGGGGGTAAAGAAGAAAGTCCGATTTCTCTCTCCTTTGCGGATATGCCCTTATTCAGCTCTTGAAAGAAAGAGAGATAGAAAGAGAGAATGATCAAACTCAACTAGATGGCAGTTCCTCTTGTTCAAACCTCTCTTGCCAAGTCTTCTCCTCATAGCGAGTTTTTCTCTCGCTTCGCGTGTCCTAAACATAAAAAGAATTGATTGTGAAAGACAAGTGTTTCATTCCCCTCCCTAATCATTGAAATTCGAACTGTCCGCTATCTCCTCCTTTGTTTGGATTATAGCCCTTCCTTGGGGATTTACTATCCAAAGTAAATCTTTCCAGTTTCAAATGCTACTATTTCTTTGTGGGCAAAAAGTCCAAAATCTTCTTTTTTCGGTATTCCTTACTCTTTTCTCTCGTCGTCCTACTTTTACTTCTACGGACCTTCTATCCATAACGAGTTCCAGGATTGGGGAATCGATGTGGGAATAGATAAAACGATTGTTGAGTACACAGTATAACCGTGTAGCTCATCTAGAAGATCATCAATGACCGGTATCGGGTATTTCTTTTTTACGGTTTGCGCATTGAGTTGCCTATAATCCATAGGCGCCACGAACCTTCTTTATTCTTGTAAAGAAGAGACAGTGAGGCATGAACTAGGTTATAGAGTACCATTCTAGAGTAACTCCTTGATTATGGCTTCAATTTCATCCAGTGGTGTGAATACCTATAAGGCCTTTGATTCACTGGTTGACTATCGTGAGATGAATCCGATGGTCACATGGTCTTTTAAGAGGGAGGGTAGTGGGTTCTAAGAACACATCAGAGAAAGAGGACCAAACCTGCTTGAGTCCTCTTCTACATCTTGAGTACTTCCCACTCCAATGGATCCAGTTTTTAGAATAGCTTTGATCCGGCCATGTAGAGCACTCATAGAGGTCCGGCTTCACGTCAGTGATCTACCACACCCATGCTAGAATTCAGTAGAGTCCCCACTCGCCAACCGTGATGTCTTGGTTTAGAGGCCCCACCTACCCATCTTCCCACAGTTTCACTGAGGTAGTACCATCCCCAATTCGCCACTTCTTATGTTGATGTACTAAGAAATTGGTTGAGGCAATCAACTTCAATCAGAGGAAGCACTTGTGCACATCAACTTAGGATATCCCCTCCGTTCTACACCAGATTATGCACTCACCTCTGGTATAATATAGGAAAGGAAGACGCCCTTTCAGTGCACGCCAAAGCAACTTTGCCTAGAAGGCTTCGAAATACACTACTAGGTCCCTCATTCTCAGTCGGCCTTCACAAAGCAGTTTGCACACCTTGAACCAGCTGGACAGATGTTTCGGACTTTCTCCTATTAAATGCATCTGCCACCTTATTTTCCATTTTACCCCTAATATTCCGCCTTTGAAAGTCAAAACTCACACTTGCTCATCTTAGCATGTAGCTGATTCCGCAGAAAAAGTGTTAGTTGCAAGTGCTGTTGATGCTCCTTCGGTGTTTTACTATCAAGAAGTATATCATAAAACCAACACAAATCTTCTGGGCTTGAACACATCATTCATGAGTGTTTGAAACGTTGCAGGAGCATTTGTAAGCCTGCATCACATTGAATTCATAGTTACAGGGTTCTGAATGAAGTTTTGGACTTGTCTTCCTCTCTCATCCTGATCTGATGATAGCCAGATCTTAATTCAATCTTGATGTAATATTTAGCACCACTCATCCAATAGGGCATCTATGTGCCGGAATTGGGTATTTCTTCTTTACTGTACTGGCATTCAGCTGCCTGGTTTCCATGCACATCCTCCATGTCCCATCCTTCTTCTTCACTAATAGCATAGGTGAAGCAAAGGGGCTAGTAGAGGATTGTATCAGTGAATTCTTCAGCAATTCCTAAATTCTCAATCTCAGCCTTTTGCAGATGTGAGTATCCGTACGGCTTCAGATATTTGGGCTCAGTACCTTCGGGGGTCTATAGTGATCATGGATTCTTTTTTTGTAAGGACTTAGGTTCTTGAAACACCTACTCTTAAGAGTTCAGTAGGGTTGAAATTGGATCAGAGATCAGAGACGTTAGGTTTACTGAGTTGACCATGCACCATTGAGCCATCATGCAGAACTAAGCTTGTTCTGATTTAGTAGCAATCAGCTCTTCTCCTTCTACCTGGTACAGCTTTCCTCCTCCCCTCTTGATTCCTTCCATCACCACTTAAACACTGCGGAAAGGGTTTTGATCAGCTAGTCAGATTGCCCCATTACGGGTGTGTTGCGCCAGAAAGTTCCTCAATCCTGTGCCTGTTCCCGAGCGAGTCAGTCCCATTTCGATGACGAACGACATGATGTGTGCCTCCATAGAGCTTCCCATTTGACATTTCTCCATCGCGAGAGATTCACTCCAGCCACAGGTTCCCCAGTGGTACATCTGGGGTCGGTTCAATTAGTGCGCTATCAGTCCAGTACCATTAGCTCTCCAAGGGTCACAATCCATTCTTTCCGGGCAAGCCAGTTCAGTTCCTTTCTGGTAGCAACAGATCCCATATCAGATTAAGTAAAGGGATTACCTAGCTAGCGCATATCAAAGAGTTGGAGACTTCCTGCTACTATAGAAAAAGCGGTTGATGGATCAATTTCTGTAGGTGGGTCTCAACTATATGGGGGACTTTGATGGTGAGCAAAAAGAATTGATCAAGAAATTGGTAAACTTTCGCATGATCGATGGTAAAAGAACGGGAGTTCGTGCTATTGTTTATAAAACTTTTCACCGCCTAGCTCGAACTGAACGCAATGTAATAAAACTTATGGTTGACGCCGTAGATAATATAAAACCAATATGTGAAGTGGTCAAAGTAGGAGTCGCAGGTACTATTTATGATGTTCCTGGGATTGTAGCCAGGGATCGTCATAAAACCTTAGCTATTCGTTGGATCCTTGGAGCAGCTTTCAAACGACGTATAAGCTACATGATAATCTTAGAGAAATGTTAATTTGCTAAGATGCTGGATGCTTACCAAATGTAACGCCCCGGATCCGATGCGCCAGGTGTCTGCCAGTTATTCGTCGTTGTTGCCTTGTCATTTGCTTGCGTGTTGCACTTTGCCATGTCATCATATGCATTTCTTATCATGTCATCATGTGCATCGCATTTGCATACATGTTTGTCTCATGCATCCGAGCATTTTCCCCGTTGTCCGTTTTGCAATCCGGCACTCCTATGTCCCCCCGGCGTCCCCCTCTTCTCTCTTTTCGTGTGTGGGTGTTAAACTTTCTCGGAATGGCCCGAGGTTTGCCAAGCGGCCTTGGTATAGCACCGGTAGACTGTCTGTCAAGTTTCGTGCCATTTGGAGTTCGTTTGGTACTCCAACGGTTAACCGGGTAACCGTAAAGACCTCTTTGTTTGCAGCCCAACACCCCTTCCAAAGTGGCCCAAAACCCATCTAACCCCCCTCCATGCTCTCGGTCGTTCGATCACGACCGCGTGGCCGAAAACCGCTCCTCATTTGGACTCTCCTAGCTCCCTCTATCTATAAAAGGCCACCTCCCCCGAAATTCCCGGTCCAAACCCTAGCCCATTCTTCCTCCGCGCGCCGGACACGTCCGCCCGGCGCCGGACACGTCCGCCGCCGCCCCCGCGCCCAATCAGAGAGTGCCACGTGTCGCGCCGCCGCCACCCTCGC